>NC_062528.1:23799924-23807424 GCF_022655615.1 Tachysurus fulvidraco | reverse complement strand
GCTGTACCTGGCTCAGGTGTGTGTGTGTCTGTGTCTGAGAATGAGTGTGAGAATGAGTGTGAGAATGAGTGTGAGAATGAGTGTGAGAATGAGTGTGAGAATGAGTGTGAGAATGAGTGTGAGAATGAGTGTGAGAATGAGTGTGAGCATGAGTGTGAGCGCATGCGTGCGTGAGTGCGTGCATGCGTGCGTGAGTGCGTGCATGCGTGCGTGAGTGTGTGAGTGCGTGCGTGAGTGCATGCGTGAGTGCGTGCGTGCGTGAGTGCGTGCGTGAGTGCATGCGTGCGTGCGTGAGTAAGTAATAAATGAATTCCTCTGATTGATGCTTCATGTGTGTGTTCAGACATGTGTGATGAATAAAGTGCCTGAAGCTGCAGTTGCTGTGATTTTCTGCATGGAAGCTGCTGACAATGTGGTGAAGGCGGCGGAATCTGTAAGTCTTCATGATCACTGATGTTACCTTTTGCTCAGACCTGGGACTGGCCTGGAATTAATCTGAAATAATCCAACATGACTGGGACTGGCCTCAATCTGACTCACACTGACTTCCTGTAACTCTGACTGGAATCTGTTACCCAGTCAGATTAGCCTGAAACTGAACACAGAATAAAATAATCTGACTGCACTGACCTCAGTCTGATCTGGAGTCTGAGTTGCCTCAAAAAGTTCAGACTTAGGAATAAACTATTTCAGGCTCAGAAAGGTCTTTATTGCCAAGTATGTTTTCACATACGAGGAATTTGTTCTAGTACAGAAGCTCCACAGTGTAACAGAATGGCATTGAAGACATGAACACATGTATAATATAGACAGTTGTATGTTCCAGAGGGACTGGCCTTAATCTGACGCAGGCTTATTTAATGTAATCCATTTGACCCTGTGTGAATGGACTACACACAAGAAATTGCAGATTGGCCTCAGATTTAAAACGGAACAAATGAACTGGACTTGCACTGGTTTAGGATTAGTCTCAGTCTGACTACAAGTTAATGTGACTAACACTGGACGTCAGACATGGGGGACTCGAGTCATATGAAAGTCGCAAAAATGTTAGAATATTATTAAAAGACTCGACTTGACTTTGACTTGACATTCATGACTTGAGACTTACTTGTGACTTGCACATGTGTGACTTACTCCCATCACTGCTGGACCTAGACAAGCCTCAACTGGAAGCACACGCATCACACACACGGACTATCCTGACTTTTATTCTGGAATAAACAAACCTTTCCTTAAACCTGATATATTTGAGACGCACGTGTCTTCAGTTTGAGCCAGACAATCCGGACAAACCTGCATGAATCTGACTTTTTTATTTTTGAGTCAGTAAAGCCTGGACTAGCTTTTAATCCAACTGGCCTCAGCCTGCTCGGCACTGGCAACAACCTGCCCCGACTTATTTAACCTGACCTAGACCAGTATCACCTACCTGTCTCACCTCTATCTGCTAATCACTGCCTAACAGTAGCATAGCTTCTTCCTCTTTCAGCCATCAGAGTTCTTCTTTCTGAGATAAACAGTGTTTCAGTTAAAGGTCATCTGTACTAGCAGTCAGTTCCTCGTCACAGTGTATTGATGGTGTTTTTGTTGGTCCTCAGTGTCTTGCCTTGTTCAGCCCACAAACAAAGTTCGGTGACATCATGGCATGTGTGAACGGTAACGAGGGAAATCAGTTAATGCACCAGAACGCCAAGGAAACCGCAGCGTTACAGCCACCGCATCAATACGTGCCGTGGATCACCATCAACGGAGTGAGAAGAATATTTCACCTCATTTAACACATTTATTCGGAAATATTTCGTCTTTAATCGTCTTTAACTTCCTGCATCCTGATTTTTACGTGTGTTTACAGGAGCACACTGACGAGCTGCAGCAGAAAGCAATGAACTCGCTCTTCGTACTCGTCTGCAATCTGTACAAGGTCAGTAATATATATATAGAGAGAGAGAGAGAGCGAGAGAGAGAAAGTTAAGGATTAAAGTTAATTTGTTACTGGATGGTGAATGTTAATTGCTGAACTGTGGAGTTTATTGTGTGTGTGTGTGTGTGTGTGTGTGTGTGTGTGTGTGTGTGTTACAGGGTCAGGCTCCACCAGCCTGTAAACTCGGACAGAAGGCAACGGCAACAAAGACGAGTTACTGCTGAAGATGTTTTTAAGTCTGACTGTAAAACTGAATCATTTATCGGTTAGATGATGAGTGTAATGCAGTGTGTTCAGTAATGCTGTCCGAGTGTGAACACTAAAACGTTCAGCTACTGTTCTTTTAATAAAATGATTTGTAAAAGTAACGTCTCCATATCTTTATTATATAAAGGAGTTTAATCAGAGGCGGGAGGGGAGAGAGAGAGAGAGAGATTTGTTTAATAATGTTTAGTTTTAAAAAATGTAATTATTATTATTGAGGAAAAACTAGCAAAATGCTGTAAATAAAAAATGTAAATATAAGAAATAGTGAATAAAGGTTAGACACAGGAAACTACAGGATGCACAGTAAAAATAATCACGTAATTCATTTAATTGTGGGTGATCGCGAGTGCGCATGCGCAGAGCTGTAAGGGATTAATAGTGCACTAATAACGCTGAGCTCTTCACACGGAGGCGAGGAGAAACACCGCTAATGACAAAGTAAGGCGTAAATATATTTCTTTACAGAGTAAACTCTTATTCTTATCCTTCAGGAACCTTGTTTATAAGACAGCACTTATTTCTCTGCTCTGATTGGCTGAATTTATTCCTCTGCTGATTGGAGTAAAAACATTTATTATTGTTAAAATCGAATTTATGTGGTTTATTATAAAGGGGTTAAAGTAAAACAATATGTATGATATGGGGTAAGGTTCATGTTTACTGTGTGTGTGTGTGTGTGTGTGTGTGTGTGTGTGTGTGTGTGTGTGTGTGTGTTGTGGAATAATCTAAATCTGAGTTGATCTGATTAAGGTGACGGATAAAGTGCGTTAAAGTGAGGACTCGCTGGACATCTAGACATCATGTTGATACTGAACACAGTTCCCATAGTGTTTATTTAACTCGTTTTTAGACTATTACACTATTATGAAAGCATTATGATAAAATATAATTTCATGAAACTTTTTAATTTTTACATTTTTTACAAATCATGTTTTTAACACATTATAAAAAAGTTTCCGTCTACAGCGTGTTTTTTTTTTTTTTTTTTTATTATTAGTTCTGTAATAGTTCTTCGTTTCTATTATTATTATTAGTATTATTATTATTATATGACGGAATCCATTTCTGCAAATGGATTCCGTCATATAATAATAATAATAATAATAATAATAATAATAATAATAGAAACGAAGAACTATTACAATTGTTTAGCCTCAGATAAGTTTCTTCTCCTAATCCGAGTTTGTCTGCTATTGAAGAAAATGTGACAGAATCTGATGATTTTTTTTGTTTTTGTTTTTGTTTTGTTTGTTTGTTTGTTTGTTTTTTTTTTCAATAAAAATGCCTACAGATATCTCTAGGCTGTTTTTTATTTTTATACTTTTATAATTATTAGTTTTATTATTTTAAACCAAAAACCTGTGTTCGCTAACAAGCAACATTACACAGTTTCTGAATTGTGTGTTAAAACCTGGAACTGAAATGGACTCAACTGGGATTATTTGTAACTAATCTGCACAAAATTATTTACAAATAGTAATTGCTAATGAGGAATGAAATCTTTAGCATGTTAACAGTAGCTGAGTTTACCCTATCCTTATCCTGTACCCCTACATCCTATACCCTACATTCTGTACCCTACAACCTGTACCCCTACATCCTGTACCCCTACATCCTATACCCTACATTCTGTACCCTACAACCTGTACCCCTACATCCTGTACCCTACGTCCTGCACCCTATGTCCTGTATCCTACATCCCGTACCTTACATCCTGTTCCCTACATCCTGTACCCTACATCCTGTACCCTACATCCTGTACCCTACATCCTGTACCTTACATCCTGTACCCTACATCCCTTACCCTACGTCCTGCACCCTACGTCCTGTACCCTACGTCCTGTACCCTACGTCCTTTACCTTACATCCTGTACTTTACATCCTGTACTTTACATCCTATACCCTACATTATGTACCTTATGTCCTGTACCCAACATCCTGTACCTTACATCCTGTACCCAACATCCTGTACCTTACGTCTTGTACCCTACATTCTGTACCCTACATCCCTTACCCTACGTCCTGCACCCTACGTCCTGCACCCTACGTCCTGTACCTTACGTCCTGTACCCTACATCCTGTACCTTACATCCTATACCCTACATTATGTACCTTATGTCCTGTACCCTACATCCTGTACCTTAAGTCCTGCACCCTACATCCTGCACCCTACGTCCTGTACCTTACGTCCTGTACCCTACATCCTGTACCTTACATCCTATACCCTACATTATGTACCTTATGTCCTGTACCCTACATCCTGTACCTTAAGTCCTGCACCCTACATCCTGTACCTTACATTATGCACCTTATGTCCTGCACCCTACGTCCTGCACCCTACGTCCTATACCTTACATCCTGTACCTTACATCCTGTACTCTACATCCTGTAACCTACATCCTGTACCTTACATTATGTACCTTATGTCCTGCGCCCTACATCCTGTACCCTACATGACTATCTCTTCTCAAAACAGGTCATATAAACACTGAAAGTTCCTTCCCTGTACCTTTGCTGTTGTTTTGTTGTTTCTCTCCCAGATGGCATCAGTTAACGAGCTACATTATGGACACAGAGACTCTGTGGATCAGAACTTTGATTACATGTTCAAGATCCTGATCATTGGGAACAGCAGTGTGGGAAAGACCAGCTTCCTGTTCCGCTACGCTGACGAATCATTCACGCCGGCGTTTGTCAGCACGGTCGGCATTGACTTCAAAGTCAAAACCATCTACAGGAATGACAAGAGGATCAAACTGCAGATTTGGGTAGGAGACGGAGAATAAATTACTCATGTGTCAGACCTCAGGACAGGCACAAGAACTGGCACATGTCAGGAATTCGTAGCTCTTATGTAATTGTAGACTTCAGGATAGGAGTAGAAACTTGTAGACTTCAAGTGTTTGTGTGTGTGTGTGCATGTGCGTGTGTGTGTGTGTGTGTGTGTGCGTGTGTGCGTGTGTGTGTGTGTGTGTAGGACACAGCCGGTCAGGAGCGATACAGAACGATCACTACAGCGTATTACAGAGGAGCAATGGGCTTCATCCTGATGTATGACATCACTAATGAGGAGTCATTCAGTGCTGTTCAGGACTGGTACACACACACACACACACACACACACACACACACACACACACAGAGTTTTAAGTTTAACAGTTCTTAATGCAAACAGATTGTTATATTAGATAATACAATAAAAGCTAAATAACAGGAGAATAAATCCCTTTTTTAATGTGTGTGTGTGTGTGTGTGTGTGTGTGTGTGTGTGTGTGTGTGTGTGTGTGTGTGTGTGTGTGTGTGTGTTCAGGTCCACTCAGATTAAGACGTACTCCTGGGAAAATGCTCAGGTGCTGTTAGTGGGAAATAAGTGTGACCTGGAGGAGGTGAGAGTAATCACTGTGAACAGGGGGAGAGAACTGTCACAGCAACTCGGTCAGTTACACACACACACACACACACACACACACACACACACACACACACACACACACACACACACACACACACACACACACACACACACTGTGAATTGAGCAGAGCAAAAAGAATCTGATATACATGAAACACCCACATTTACATACAACACAAAGGTTAGTGTGGTGCTCTGACCTTTGACCGTGTGTGTGTGTGTGTGTGTGTGTGTGTGTGTGTGTGTGTGTGTGTGTGTGTGTGTGTGTATGTGTGTGTGTGTACTTTGCAGGTTTGGGTTTTTTAGAAACGAGTGCGAAGGAAAATGTGAATGTGAAGCAGACATTCGAGTGTTTAGTCGATTTAATCTGTGAGAGAATGAAGGATAATCCAGACGCAGTGACGAACAGCAGCAATCCTCAAGGGGCAGATCTGAACAAACAACCACAACGATCACACAAAGACTGTGCATGCTGAACACACACACACACACACACACACACACACACACACACACACACACAGCAAACACACAAGTATAAGATGACATATTTGAATCAAATCCCAATGAATTCTAATAATTTTTATTACATGTCAACAGAAAAAGCTGCAATTTAATTCAGTTCTATTTTTGTTGGTAAATAACATTAGGCACCATAAAGTGTAATGTGAGTTTAAACTAAAAGGAGAGATTTTATTTATTAAAGGAGTTTATTATGGTTTCAAAACTGTCGAAAAAGAGCCAAGAAAATGTGATCTGTATCTTTTATTTATTTATTTATTTATTTATTTATTTATTTATTTGCATGTTATTGTCTGTGTGAAGTAGAAATCAGTTCAATATTAAGTGACAAATCAAAAGTATAATTATAGACAGATGTATAAATATAAATATAAAATCTTTAAGTAAAGATTCTGCTGTAATGTGATTTGTAAAGTTATTTTTCCTCCTCAGGAATAAATATGTTTAACTAATAATCGAATGTGGATGATTTCACACATATTTCAACATTAGTTATTGTGTCAAAAGTAGAGCTTACTGCACATGCGCTGAAGGCGGCTGCAGTACATCGAGGAGTCGCCAGAGGGCGAGAGAGAGACATATATAAAATATAAATTTAAGTATAATTTTGAGATTATTTATTTGTATTTATTAACAACTCTATTGATTAGTGTTAACATGTTTGTATAAAAATTGTTTTATGCAAATATATTTTTTATAAATGTAAATATATCAATTATGCAACTTACCAATTCACTACAACTAATTAATTATTCAACAAACAACACAATAAGTTGTATTATTATTATCACGGGTTCATATTAATAATATCCTAATGTATTTTTGACATTTTAAAATATTTAAAAATAAATGATTTTGCTAAATTTAATATATTTGTCAAATATTTATGATATTGGTATTGACTGAATACATTTGTGGCTTAAAAATGACAATCTGTCTGTATATACGGATATAATATTTATATTACAGAGATTTTAATGAGTAAATGGCGTTAGTACGTATTGTGAAGCTGCAATGACGCGTCTCGCCGCCAGGTGTCAGTAAATCCCCTCTACAGCGCTGTCTATTCCGCATTAATACTCCACACTCTTCATCTGTCCTGCACGTGTTTTTTCTGCGCGCGTGCAGGACAGAGCTCCCGTTTAAACCCCGGGTTTGTTTTAGTTCACATCAGTTGCCGGCTGTAATGCACGAAACAAATCGCGTTTATTTGCGCATTAATGGAGGCGTGTCAGAGATCACGTGACCTTTAAAGGTCGTCGCTATAAATCGGCTTATAGTGCGCACGCAGTTACACACACACACACGCGCGCGCGCATACACACATACACGCAGTGGGGATCAGAATCAGGACTAACATGACAGGTAGGAAACA
>NC_062528.1:23762424-23794924 GCF_022655615.1 Tachysurus fulvidraco | reverse complement strand
TGAGATGAGTCAGGGCAGTGAGGTGAGTCAGGGCAGTGAGGTGAGTCAGGGCAGTGAGGTGAGACAGAGAAGTGAGATGAGACAGGGCAGTGAGGTGAGACAGGGCAGTGAGATGAGACAGGGCAGTGAGGTGAGTCAGGGCAGTGAGATGAGACAGGGCAGTGAGGTGAGACAGAGAAGTGAGATGAGACAGGGCAGTGAGATGAGACAGGGCAGTCTGGTGAGTCAGGGCAGTGAGGTGAGTCAGGGCAGTGAGGTGAGACAGGGCAGTGAGGTGAGACAGAGAAGTGAGATGAGACAGGGCAGTGAGATGAGACAGGGCAGTGAGGTGAGACAGGGCAATGAGATGAGACAGGGCAGTGAGGTGAGACAGAGAAGTGAGGTGAGACAGGGCAGTGAGATGAGGCAGGGCAGTGAGATGAGGCAGGGCAGTGAGGTGAGACAGGGCAGTGAGATGAGACAGGGCAGTGAGATGAGACAGAGAAGTGAGGTGAGTCAGGGCAGTGAGGTGAGTCAGGGCAGTGAGGTGAGACAGGACAGTGAGATGAGACAGGGCAGTGAGGTGAGACAGGGCAGTGAGGTGAGACAGGGCATTGAGGTGAGACAGGGCATTGAGGTGAGACAGGGCAGTGAGGTGAGTCAGGGCAGTGAGGTGAGACAGAGAAGTGAGATGAGACAGGGCAGTGAGGTGAGACAGAGAAGTGAGATGAGACAGGGCAGTGAGGTGAGTCAGGGCAGTGAGGTGAGTCAGGGCAGTGAGATGAGACAGGGCAGTGAGGTGAGACAGAGAAGTGAGATGAGACAGGGCAGTGAGGTGAGTCAGGGCAGTGAGGTGAGTCAGGGCAGTGAGGTGAGTCAGGGCAGTGAGATGAGACAGGGCAGTGAGGTGAGACAGAGAAGTGAGATGAGACAGGGCAGTGAGATGAGACAGGGCAGTGAGGTGAGACAGGGCAATGAGATGAGGCAGGGCAGTGAGGTGAGGCAGGGCAGCGAGGTGAGACAGGGCAGCGAGATGAGACAGAGAAGTGAGGTGAGACAGGGCAGTGAGGTGAGACAGGGCAGTGAGGTGAGACAGGACAGTGAGGTGAGACAGGGCAGTGAGGTGAGACAGGGCAGTGAGGTGAGACAGGGCAGTGAGATGAGACATGGCATTGAGGTGAGACAGGGCAGTGAGGTGAGACAGGGCAGTGAGATGAGACAGGGCAGTGAGATGAGACAGGGCAGTGAGGTGAGACAGGGCAGTGAGATGAGACAGATTTAGTTCACTAACAGCTGTTTTGTATTTTGGGAAAATTAAGCTGAGTGATTAAGTGCTGCTCTACTGCACTCACATGTGTTCAGTCAACATGTAAACATCATCATCATCGTGATCACCATGGAAACCGAATCACCTGACCGACGACCGCATATGCAACTGTATTACAGTGTTTATTACAGTGTATATTACAGTGTTTATTACAGTGTATATTACAGTGTATAACCCCTCACACATCACCTTCACCTCTGTTCTATATTGTCCTACATTTACATTTTCTTATTTCAGTTTATACACCTGAGCAATTGAGGGTTAAGGGCCTTGCTCAGGGGCCCTGCAGTGGCAACTTGGTGGACCTGGGATTCAAACCAATGACCTTCCGATCAGTAGTCAAACACCTTGACCACTGAGCTACCGCATCCCTCCTTTTCTTTTTCTCTTTTTCTCCTTTGTTTAATTTTCTGTTTATATAAAACTTCTTAACGCTTCTTTCTGAGTTTCTCTTTGTTTCTTTGTTTTTTTTCACATTCTGAATTAATTTCTTTTATTCTTTCTTTGTTCTTTCCAACTTTTTCTTTCTGCATTTCTTCTTTCTGTCTGGATCGTTGTTATTATTATTGGATTGTTTTATACAGTAGAATGACACGGTTTAGTTATTAAACAGAGACACATTAAAGGTTCACTGGTGTGTTGTAATAAACTGCACACCACAACATTGTAGCTGCCATCTGTAGTGCTATAATTGTAAGAAGCTATTTTTATCAATATCCTGCAGCTGTGTGTGTGTGTGTGTGTGTGTGTGTGTGTGTGTGTGTGTGTGTGTGTGTGTGTGTGTGTGTGTGTGTGTGTGTGTGTGTGTGTGTGTGTCCTTCTTGCCCTTTCAGAGTTATTTCTGCCCCTCACTTTGGAAAACAGCTCACCCTGCTGCCCTACTTCAGATTTTATTTATTTCTTTTTAGTTTTACAAAGTCAGTAAAGTTCATTTCTAAAACAATTCTTAACAATAAACCAAATGAGTAATTAATCAAAGTAGTAATTAATTAGTTAAATACTGTTTGGGGGCGTGGCCTGGTTGGGCATGACCTGTTCAGGGGCGTGGCCTGGTTGGGCATGACCTGTCCTGGGCGTGCACTGTCTGATCTGATAACAGTAATTACATAAATACAGAGGATTTATTTTACAAAATATGTAAATAAACACTAGAGAGATTTATTTTATATGGAGATAAAAAGAATTTGAATGAAGACTAAAGAATGTGGTGGAAAGTCACTATCCCGGGAATATGAAAGCTAACACACGATCCCTCTCAGACACAGTAGCAGTGTATAACACAAGAAAAGTGATATCTTTCCCTCCTACATGACCTCACAGACATGTGATTGGCT
The DNA here is from genome assembly GCF_022655615.1 of Tachysurus fulvidraco. Taxonomy (NCBI): domain Eukaryota; kingdom Metazoa; phylum Chordata; class Actinopteri; order Siluriformes; family Bagridae; genus Tachysurus; species Tachysurus fulvidraco. Next base: position 23,792,284 of record NC_062528.1, on the reverse strand, counting down.
AGTGTGACTGTGATTGACAGGGGAGACAGAGTATGCCCCGCCCAGTCAGAGAGCACGCCCAGTGCCGACCTCTTTCATGAATCCATTCATCCACATGTTGTAACGGCTTTTTTATATCTAGAAAATTTAGCAGTTAAGACAGAACATAGAAATCATTTAACATGTGTGTGTGTGTGTGTGTGTGTGTGTGTGTGTGTGTGTGTGTGTGTGTATGTAGGTGGGGATCAGGGTGTGTTAAACAACTATTTCAGTGACTGGGCTACAGCTGATATCGCCAAACACCTTCCTTTCATCTATAATCTAAGCAGTGTCTCCATCTACACCTACCTACCAGCTTTCAAACAGTGAGTACACACACACACACACACACACACACACACACACACACACACACACACACACACACACACACATACTGCAACAACATTAGCTTCTCAAATAGGGAACTTATTACAGGCTGTGGTTTGGGATGTGTCTCTGAGTGCAGTGCTGCTTACTGTAGGTGATTATTAGTGTCAGCGCACTTTGTGATGCGAAAGAAGCCTTTTCTGCTCACACGCCACAAACGGAGTCGCTTGAGGTCTGCAAACGCACATTTGGACGAGCCAGCTTCGTTTTGGAATAAGGTGCTGTGGAGTGATGAGACAGAGATTGAGTTATTTGGTCATAACAAGGGGCGTTATGCATGGGGGCAAAAGAACACAGCACTACAAGAAAAACACTTGCTACCCACAGTAAAATTTGGTGGAGGTTCCATCATGCTGTGGGGCCGTGTGGCCAGTGCCGGTACTGGGAATCTGGTTAAAGTTGAGGGTCGCATGGATTCCACTCAATATCAGCAGATTCTTGAGAATAATGTTGAGGAATCAGTCACAAAGTTGAAGTTGGATATTTCAACAAGACAACGACCCAAAACACTGCTCAAAATCTACTGAAGCATTTATGCAGAGGAACAAGTACAATATTCTGGAACGGCCGTCCCAGTCCCCAAACCTGAATATCATTGAACATCTGTGGGGTGATTTGAAACGGGCTGTTCGTGCTCGGCAACCATCGACCCTAACTGAACTGGAGACGTTCTGTAAGGAAGAACGGTCCAAAATACATTCATCCAGAATCCAGACACTGATTACAGGCTATAGGAAGCGTCTGGTGGCTGTTATTTCTGCTAAAGGAGGCTCTACTAAATATTGATGAGATTTTTCTGTTGGGGTGCCAAAATTTATGCACCTGTCGAATTCCGTTTTGATGCATATTGCGCATTTTCTGTTAATCCAATAAACCTCATTTCAGTACTTGAATATTACTTTAGTGTCCTTCAGTTATTTGATAGATCACAATGAAATTGCTGATCCAAACACCCAAATATTTATAAATGAAAATCATGGAAATTGTCAGGGGTTCCTAAACTTTTGCATACGACTGTAACTGTTCTTATTAACACAGTGTACAGGAGGCTTGTTTTCACTACAATAACGATCACAGTCTCAACCCCTCCCCCAAACTCCACCTTATTTCAGTAACCACGGCCCCTTTGCCTTAACTTGATGTGTTTTTCCCACTACATCAGGAATAAAACACTTTACTGTTTCCTGATTCAGGAAAACATCCATGCAGCCAACATCGATTATTTCCTTATAACTGCACGCCCCCTGGTGTTGTACAGAGATTAGAAGTCTTGTCACTGTCTTGTCCTGAACATGTGTGCCTCTTTTCCACCGGAAAGAACCGGGTGCTGGTTCAGAGCTAGCGCTGGTGCTGGTTCAAAGTTGGTTCCACTGGCGAACCTTCTAAGAACCAGTTTGCCTTTCCACCGGCTAGAGAGCATCACAGCGCCGAGTGTGACGTCACTGTATATGTGTCACGTGTCCCAGTGACGTTAGCGCAGCAGCGGCAAACACAAACACAACAACAATGGCGGATGTTGCTTTACTGTTAATGCTCATGGCTTTGTGAACCTACATCAGCATCCAAACGCGGCGAATAAAACGTGTACGTGCGGCTCCGTGTAATCTGTATAAACGAAGGTTGTGATCGATAAAGTACTTAACGTTATTTTATCATTAACACAGAAAAAAGTTAGCCTTAGCATGTAGCTACCTACTATCATGTGTGCTAATAAGTGATTATATTGCGGTAAAGTAAAAGTGTATTAAACATTAGTATACTTAAGGTACATTATCAAATGCGCTAACAGTAGCCCCGCCCCCAGCCCCGGACACAAGCGGTTCTTGAGTCTAGGCCAGCAACGTTTTGGTGCTACTTAAGAACCACTTTTCCTGGTTCAGAGCCGGTGCTTTGGTGGTCGAAACAGAAAGAACTGGTTCTAAATTAGGCTCCGAACCTGCACTCGAACTGCCTCGGTGGAAAAGGGGCAGTGGAGAACTTAAAGCTCCATCTTCCGCTCCGGCTGGTACAAAGCACTGACACTGGAGACTCCTTCCACACATTACACTTTTAACCCTTTGTACACGTCCCTGTGAACGAGCTGTTACTATAGAAACGACGGATAGTAACAGACGGAACGCATTAGCGTAAACCTGTGCTGTGGTTTGTGATCCGTCTGTGTAGGTTTGGCCACAATGCTAAAGTGATCCACTTCCTGGGTGAGAAGAAGCCGTGGGATTATCAGCTTGGTGATGAAGAGTGCAGCAGTGAGACAGTTTCTTCCTCTCTGCACCCTGATTACGTTAAGCAGTGGTGGTGTGTGTTTAAGTCGTCAGTACTTCCGTTACTGTTGAAGGAGAACATACACACACCCCCACTCTCGGACATGCCCAGCGTGAAGGTAACGCTCTCCAGCACTGCGCTTTTCATTACGCCAGATTTGATAGCAAATTTGTTATGATATGTGTTCATGTAACAGAATACAAAAAAAAATAAAAAAAATAAACATTTTTATTGAGTAACTTTTTCAGTTACATGAAAAATCCAGTGTCATGACTAAGTGAATATTTCTGTAACAGACACACAGATAGTAAATGATTTATTATTGGTTTTCTCATGTTTTTTCTCAGGTTTTGCTCATGATTGTGATTTTCTGTCCATTCCATACCGTTTCATCTTATTTTCTCATTTATCCCCCTCATTTTGGTGAGAAATATGAAGATCACGCAGGCTTCATCATGTTATCCCTCATGTAGCATGTGAGCCTCACATATGACCCATGTAGTGCGTTCACTAGGCGTAAAGTAGAAGAAATTTGGCATTCTCTTAAAGGTGGGGTCTCTGATTTTTGAAAGCCAATGTCGACATTTAAAATCACCAAAACAAACACACCCCTAACCCAAACGGGTCCCTCCCCTGTATCGATAGCTCCGCCCACACATACATACGTAACCCGGGCGACTAACGGAAAGAAACGTGTCTTTATCATAGCTGAAGGGAAGAACAATACGATTGTAGATAAACAAACAAGCAAAAATGCCACACAAGCATAATGATGTAAAGGACAAAGGCATATATTAGTTCTGTGTAACAAAGCAAAACCAACGTTACTCACCTATCGAGAAGGAAAAAAGTGCCTCGGCGTCTTAAGTAAAGTCGGCCACATATTCACAGGTCGGAGTTTCCCCGAGTCGATAACTCCTGAGCTAAACGCTGTTACTACACAAAACGCGGTTGTAGCTGCCTCTCTACATTACTACGATAGAAAAGAGGTGTTATTTGTGTAGTAACAGCGTTTAGCTCAGGAGTTATTGACTCGGGAAACTCCAACCTGTGAATATGTGGCCAACTTCCTGCTCCTTCAGTTCTCTCCAGCGCTGGAAAGCTGATCCTATATTAACACGTCCTACTTCTTGTCCTTATCGTAAGCCTTTCTTCTCTTTCTTTCTTTGTTTTTATCCTCCATGTCGATGTTAAAACCGCTTTCTGCTAACGTCACACATGCGCACCAAACACTCTCTCCGCCCACATCGACAAGACACGCCCCTTTCTGCTCATTGGCTACACGTTTGTCTTGTTTTTGTTTTGTTTGTCGTCCCGACTCAGTTTTCTGAAGCATTTCTCAAAAATCGGAGACTGCACCTTTAAACTTTCATCAAAATCCCTCTGTGTTCTCATCTCAGAAACAGGAGACTTTCAAGAGATCTAGTTCACTAGATGTACACTAGACATTCACGGAATTCAAATCCATCTGCTTTAGTATGCAGCAGATCCCTGAATCCAGATCATTGTTTGTGTGAGAGAGAATGTCTTCCTAGTGGCACAAAGTATAAGAAACATCTTATTTTTTGCACTTCAGGTCTTCGGTTCTATTTGCAGAACAGACATCCTCACTGCCTGAGTGTCCCGAATAAATCCGTCCGTGGTTTCGTCTTATTTTCTCATTTTTCACCCTCATTTTGGTGAGAAATATGAAGATCACGCAGGCATCATCATGTGATCCCTCATGTAGCATGTGAGCCTCACATGTGAGCCTTGTGGTGCGTTCGCTAGGCGTAAAGTAGAAGAAAGAAGAAATTTGGCATTCTCTTAAGAAAGAAAAGGTTTAATAAACACAAGAGCAGAAGATAAAAATAACACCAGAGCAAACCAGAGAAACCGAGAACTCGGAAACATGGAGTGAAGACTCTGGGAATCTGGGAGACTGGAAACTAGTAAACTAGTTAAAGTAAGAAATAGGACAGTAGGAGAGAAACTGAAAAAACACAGAGAAGAAGAAAAGATGAGTAGAAAAGTGAAACTATGAACATTTAGTAAAACAACAACAACAAAAGTAGGAATGTTACAGGAATGTGACACCGTGGAAACCATGGAAAGTGTTTGTGTCTTACACTGCTGTGTGTGTGTGTGTGTGTGTGTGTGTGTGTGTGTGTGTGTGTGTGTGTGTGTGTGTGTGTGTGTGTGTGTGTGCACATCTTAGCAGAAGATTGTGTATGTGGAGGCAGCCCAGGTGGAGAAGTGTGTTGATCCACCTGCTCCTCAGACCTCCTCACAGGACAGGAAGCAGAAGTGGGAGCAGGGAGACGCTGATTATCTCGGAGAAGATTCGTTCAAACACATCGAGAGAAAACTTGATTCCTTCCTCATGTGAACAACAGACACACACACACACACACACACACACACACACACACACACACACACACACACACACACACACACACACACACACACACACACAGACAGAGGGGATTATATTTGCTTCAAAAGTAGGGATGCATCAATGCTCTAACATCTGATAACATACACTAACATACTTTAATCAGGTGTAACACCAAGTGATACCATGCAATCTTCATGCTAATGAACACACAGTGACAGCGATCTGGAGCTTTTCACAGATTTCCATATTTCATTAAAATCAGCATGAGGAGTTCATCACTAAGTGAGAACCCAAGTTAAGTGAAAAGAATAGCTCACTGCTAGCTAATTAATGTAGCTAGCGAATCAATCTAATATAGCTACATTAATGTAGCTGGCTAATCAATCTAATATAGCTAGCTAATTAATGTAGCTGGCTAATCAATCTAATATAGCTAGCTAATCAATCTAATATAGCTAGCTATCTAATGTAGCTAGCTAATCAACCTAATATAGCTAGCTAATTAATGTAGCTGGCTAATCAATCTAATATAGCTAGCTAATTAATGTAGCTGGCTAATCAATCTAATATAGCTAGCTAATTAATGTAGCTGGCTAATCAATCTAATATAGCTAGCTAGCTAATTAATGTAGCTGGCTAATCAATCTAATATAGCTAGCTAGCTAATGTAGCTAGCTAATCAATCTAATATAGCTAGCTATCTAATGTAGCTAGCTAATCAATCTAATATAGCTAGCTAATTAATGTAGCTAGCGAATCAATCTAATATAGCTAGCTATCTAATGTAGCTAGCTAATCAATCTAATATAATATAATCAATCTAATATAGCTAGCTAGCTAATGTAGCTAGCTAATCAATCTAATATAGCTAGCTAATTAATGTAGCTGGCTAATCAATCTAATATAGCTAACTAATGTAGCTAGCTAATCAATCTAATATAGCTAACTAATGTAGCTAGCTAATCAATCTAATATAGTTAGCTAGCTAATGTAGCTAGCTAATCAATCTAATGTAGCTAGCTAATCAATCTAATATAGCTAGCTAACTAATGTAGCTAGCTAAGCAATCTAATTTAGCTAGCTATATTATGCATTGATGCATGTATTAATGCTACACTGCATCTCTAATCATACGAATTAAATGTATTTTATTAACTGGACAAATGACCTCAGAGGCCGAACATGGTGTAAGTCTTCAGGAATCACCTTTACCTCACCTTCTGGTCTTAAGATGGAGTCCTCTGAAGTAGGACATGGTCTCTGTTGGCTAATTGTGATGCTGACGTGTGAGTCTATAAACAGATAATGAAAACAATAAGACAAACAATACACCGAATTGATGCTAATGGACTAACATGGCAACTGAGGGCAGCTTGTCTTTGCCTTTCTGAGCTGTAAGGTTTAAAACACACAACAATGTGTATCATTTTTCACAGACACAGTTGGGTAAATTAGCATGCTAGCATCAGGACATAGTCCAACACATTGTTGTTGATAATACACTGATAGTAATTTTTTTTTTCTTACATACAAACCAATGCTGCCTTCATGTTCTTATAAATATCCATTAAAATCATAATTACTGTGCGCTTTAAAAACACATGACTGACTTTTACTTTTTATTGTGGTGAAGAAAAGGACTAGCGAAATGTAGGATCCCTGAAGTTCATCTATTATAGTCTTTAAGTTTAATTTTTCTCACAATTTGAGTTCATTGGTTTGGAGCTGAAGCTAAATATCTGCAAATAAATGAATAGCTAGCTTCTAATGAAACCTTTGTAAATAAACTACTTAATAAAATATGAGATTAATTAAAGTGGAAAGCTCAGATGCACAGGAGTGTAATGTGGAAGGGATCCTGAATGATCCAGAGCAGATCTTCTCAGCTGGATCCGCTATCATCACCACCGTTAGCATGTGTTAGTGAAATTAGTATTTAATTCATTAAAATGACTGATGGTTGTATAAATACCTCTGTACTGTCACTCTGACAGGAAACTGTATCTGAAATAAAGACTTAGCATTAAAGAATATCTCTCTCTCTCTCTCTCTCTCTCTCTCTCTCTCTCTCTCTCTCTCTCTCTCTTGTTAGCAAAGTTAGCAGTTAGCATCATCTGCAGCTTTTAAAATTCTTATTAATATCATTAGTATTTCCAAATAGTCATTTATTCATCATTGCATTTGTAATTGAATTATAATACAAATAAAACATTTACACAATATTTATTTTAAAGGAGTATTACATTTTCATTCATTCATTTCATTTTCTACCGCTTATCCGAACTTCTCGGGTCACGGGGAGCCTCAGGTGTCATCGGGCATCAAGACAGTGCTAACCCATCGCAGGGCCCATCGAGTGCCAACCCATCACAGGGCACACACACACTCTCACTCACACACGCTACGGACAATTTTTCAGAGATGCCAATCAACCTACCATGCATGTCTTTGGACCGGGGGAGGAAACCGGAGTACCCGGAGGAAACCCCCGATGCACGGGGAGAACATGCAAACTCCACACACACAAGGCGGAGGTGGGAATTGAACCCCCTCATTAATATTTATAGTTTACAAATGATTCCTGCTCAGATTTTATTTAGATTATTTTGGATGCTTTTAATACTAGAATTCTTCTTTTGTATATTTTGTACATTATACACAACAGTTTATCCATGAACTCAATTGAATAATAATACAAAATGGTTGTTTTATGAGGATAATTAATGTTCTAATTTTACACAAGACGAAGTATAAATCATAAATCGTTTCTCCTCTCATGCACAGTCCTCAGTCTTATTTTATGGATGAGTCCAGGATTTCTTTATATTCCTCCATCTCACGCTTTCCACCACAGAGGACTTTGACGAGGCCCAGCGCTAGGACGCTGGCGACGATGACGGTGGCGCCGATGATGTCACAGACGGATGGGAGCATGTGCAACACGACCAGCTGCAGAACCATCGCCACCACGAGCTCCAGGTGCTGCACCTGAGCAACACACAAAAAATCGACACCATCCTTTTAATTTGATGTTTAAAAAAATAGTAGCGATACGAGCAAAGTTAGAATTTCATTAGAAATCATGCTGGAATCTTCTGTGGGATCGGACGGAAGGCAAGCCTTCACACCACACGAGAGAGAAGCTCTGACTCAGTCACCTAGACTTTAGATTCTTACTCACCCATTTTCCAACCTTCAGAACTGACCCTTCACTTTATGTCTAATGAACCACGACCTCTGACAGAAGCCGCTGTTCCCAGATCATCAGCGTTACTTCACCTGTCCGTCGGGTTTATTTCTTATGTTAATGTGTTAGTCACAGCAGGTGTGTATATAGTGTGCATTACCGTGCTGACTAGCGCAGGGTGGAGGCGCTGCAGGCCGTAATAAACCCCCAGGAAGGAGATGGTGGAGCAGAAGCAGATGGATATGAGGAAGATCCAGGTCTCTGCATCACGTGGAATGACGGGTTCCTGCAGGAGGAACATGGAGCAGCAGGACCAGAGAGAACCCATCCATCCAAAAGTAAACAGTGCTGTCCACACGCTCACCTGCTGCTTCACACACCTACACAGATGTACACACACTTTATAGATCATAAATTTCGGCTTGGCCACATTATTGTACTTACTTAAATCACGCATGTTTTATGGCTCCATCTTAAATTCTTTTGCTCATGTCTAGTCAGTGTCCTAGTGATATTGTTAGTTTGTATGTTGGCCTGTTTACCTTTACTGTGTAGTAGTTTATAATTTGTTAACAAACCTGTATAAAATCATGGAGAGTGCCGCCATCAGTCCTGCCAAAACCATCAGGACGTAACCAAATGCCTCCTTCCAGAACCCAAGTGGATTTTCCTCACTAGCGAGGTTGGGGATCAGGATGAAGCCGAGCCCAAAGACACCGCAGGAGACAGAGATAATGTCCGTCACACCAAGTCGCTCTTCAACGAGCAGGAAGGACAAGATGGCACTGAACACTGTCGCGCTCGCTCTCCACACGATAGCGCCGTTAGCAGGAGGAACTAGTGCGAAGGACGTGTATGCACAGGAGATGGAGATGACATTAAATATTCCATAGGAGAATAGATGCAGCCTGCAGCCTCGCGGCCCAAAAGGCGCCTCCTTGTGGTAAAGAACGACAGCGATGGACAGAACCTGGAGGACAGAGCGGACAAAGAGAAGCTCCAGAGACGGGATGTGGGATAAATCTGCAGCTAAACGTGTCAGGAGCGAGACACATCCATGAGCCAGTGCTGCACCAAAGAGCACTGCCCACATCACACGTGACGAGAACACGCTGGCCTCACTGAAGCTTTGCAGCTGACCTCTGACCCCTTTAGACACTCTCGATCTCGATTCAGACTGAAGGTTAAACACAGTTCTGTGTGATTTGCTGTCAGACGTCTCCGCTAGAAAGGCACCAAAATCCTCAAAGGACGGAGCATCGTCGTAGCTCTCATCTCCATGTCGGGGTAAATGGGAGCCGTATTTTAGCATCACCGCAGTCGGGTGGATTCTTGCACTTTTCTTTGAGCTGAGCAGACGCTGCATCAGAGACTTGTCCATGTTCTTCCTTTAAAGAAGTGAGACGAGATGCCTGTTATTTAGCCTATGTATTTTTACGAAAGGTGCCATGTTCTAACTTATTCATGAAATATCAGGAAATGAAGCAGAAATTCTGATCCACTCTCATGTTCATCTTTTACTCTGAAACCCAAATGTCTTCATGTGTAGAGCAAAAAACACTTATGAAGAGGAAATTAAAGGTGAGGTCTCCGATGTTTGAAAGCCAATGTCGACATATCACCAAAACAAACACGCCCCTAACCCAAATGGGTCCCACCCCTGTATCGATAGCTCCGCCCACATATTCATACGTAACCCGGGCGACTAACAGAAAGAAACGTGTCTTTATCATAGCTGAAGGGAAGAACAATACGATTGTAGATAAACAAACAAGCAAAAATGCCACACAAGCATAATGATGTAAAGGACAAAGGCATATATTAGTTCTGTGTAACAAAGCAAAACCAACGTTACTCACCTATCGAGAAGGAAAAAAGGCGTCTTAAGTAAAGTCGGCCACATATTCACAGGTCGGAGTTTCCCGAGTCGATAACTCCTGAGCTAAACGCTGTTACTACACAAAACGCGGTTGTAGCTGCCTCTCTACATTACTACGATAGAAAAGAGGTGTTATTTGTGTAGTAACAGCGTTTAGCTCAGGAGTTATTGACTCGGGAAACTCCAACCTGTGAATATGTGGCCAACTTCCTGCTCCTTCAGTTCTCTCCAGCGCTGGAAAGCTGATCCTATATTAACACGTCCTACTTCTTGTCCTTATCGTAAGTCTTTCTTCTCTTTCTTTCTTTGTTTTTATCCTCCATGTCAATGTTAAAACCGCTTTCTGCTAATGTCACACATGCGCACTGAACACTCTCTCCGCCCATATCGACAAGCCCCGCCCCTTTCTGCTCATTGACTACACGTTTGTTTTGTTTTTTGTTTATTTTTCGGCCCGACTCCCGACATTTCTCTTAGGTTCTACAACAACAACCTGCAACATGAATTAAATATAACAATCTGGGTGTCAGTGGATTAAAAGGCACACAGATAGCGTTTATCTCACTGTTCAATAAAGAAAACACCACATTAAACAAACAAACAAACAAACAAACAAACAAACAAACAAACAGCTAGCTCAGAAGTTAGCTAATTTTATTCCATAATATATGAATTTAAAAGGCATTATATCATATAAAAGGAAGGTATTAAATAAAATAATGTTACAGACACAATCACTGCAGTAGCTTAATATTTATTGGAGTTGATACTTTTCCATTAATAAATGTCTAATTAAAGTAAACTACATGTACCTGTGATTGAACTGTTACTATAGAAACGAGAAGGTATCGGAGTCGGTACATTAATATAAACCTGAGCTACAGGGAGAGATGCTGTTAGAGAGAATGAATCAACACCTGCTGACCAATCAGGACTCAGATAAAACTGTTGTAACCTGATAATAAACACTGACTATTACATCTAAATAAACTTTTTACTCACCTCCTGTCTTTCTCCTCCATGACACTCACACCGGCATCATTTCAGCTTGTTCTCTGTATGTGTGTGTGTGTGTGTGTGTGTGTGTGAGTGTGTGTGTGTGTGTGTGTGTGTGTGTGTGTGTGTGGAATTGACTCACACACTGCTTTCTGGTGATGCTGCTACTCTGTGTGTGCCCTGAAATCTGAATTAAACCTTATTCAGGAGAGGGAGGGTCTGCACACACACACGCGCACACACACACACGCACAGACACGCACACACACATACAGACACATACACACACACACACGCACACACTTTACGTATGCAATAATGATAATGACTTTACAACTGCACTGACTGGTTCCTCCTCTCATCAGCACACATTATTTTCTCTTCTCTCTCTCAAACACACACACACACACACACACACACACACACACACACACACACACACACACACACACACACACACTATGAAATATTTTAGACTAATGTATTCATACATCATTTAATTAATGGACATTCACTCATTAAGCATTACAACACACATTCAGTTTTCTTCATCATCGTTTTGTTCTTCTTCATTCATGCCCCCCACCTCCCCTCTTCTTCATCTGGAGGGAAACAAGAAAACCTGATCCTTCTTCCTCATCTTTTATTCTTCTAATTGTTATGAACCTGTTGTTCTCTTTTCTTTCACTGCAACATAAACTTAACATCTGGTTATTTCATAGTGTGTGTGTGTGTGTGTGTGTGTGCGCGTGTGTTTTCGTGCTCTGACGTGGCTCGCCAGTGACGTAAACAAAGAACCTTCGTGACTAGGGAGCAGTTTTGTCACCATGGGAACTGTGATGGAGTGGAATGAAATGGTCATGGGAGATCACTGTGTGTGTGTGTGTGTGTGTGTGTGTGTGTGTGTGTGTGTGTGTGTGTGTGTGTATTGCCTTAGTAAACAGACACTGTTTGATGAGTAATATTTTGTGAATGACCAGTGGTGATGAAGGTTAATGATTCTGTGTGGACTTTGTGTTTCTGATCTGATGTAGTGCACATTATCATCATACATTTTTTATATTAATTTCTCCATAAAGATTTATTGTTGCCTCAATGGTTCCGTTTCATATTTATGACTTAGATACACAAATATCAGAATAAAGATGAATGACTTTTTACTCAACATAGTAAGGCTTTTTTTATTGACTCCATTTGTTCAGTACTCGAGCCCTCGATCTCACTGGGACACACACGTACCTGTCCAATGATCCACCAGTGCACATGCTCAGAGTCTCAGATGAAATGCTCGTTAGTAGGTATCAGGTGATGAGGTTCAGGCTTCAGGAGAATCCATGTGAGGCTTTATGGCTTTGTGTGATAGAGAGGTGAACTTCAGAGCAGCTTCTGAATTAAAAAAAACACAATGAATACATCCATAAACATAACATAAGTCTATCTCACAGGACAGAACCCTTTATTCCTTAGTATATGTGTTTATGCTACGCAACAATAAAGTGTATGACGCCACACAATAACCAGTGACTCACTACATTAAACTGTCACCTACTCGCGGTGTTGTTACACTCCGTGTCCACCAGAGGCCGCTGCAGCACGACATTTAAGTTCAAGGGTTAGTTCATCCGAGATTTATTTTAATTCTCTGCACTAAACTCAGCATTTTAACAGCTTTATTATATTTAGTATTTATATCTGAGACTCGTAGAGTTAGGAAACGTAACATAGAGAAACATAAACATAAATACTGCAGTTGTTAAAGTAAATAATAACCATAAAATAAATGATAGATTACGATCTTATACATTTAGCAGACACCCAATTAAGGGCCTTGCTCAGGGGCCCAGCAGTGGCAGCTTGGTGGACCTGGGATCGTTGTTATCTACACGTCCAGTTAAGATCATGATCATCATGACAGCTTAACTTTTAAACCTTTTTCACTGCAGCATAAATGCATATGAGCAAAATTAACAATGTTATACAACATATTATAACATGAATCTGCTGTGACTTTCATAAACAAAAAAAGTAAGAAACATAAAGGAACAGCTTTTAAAACTCTTTTATTTATTTTAATAAAGGGAAAAAAAGTCATGCGAACACATGAGGCATCTCCAAGTCTGAAAGCAAGACAAAAAAAAATACACATGGAAATATGTTTAGATTTATATATAGCTATATATATGATGATATAAAACTTAAAATAAGGCTGCACACAGAGTTTGATGTTAATCAGCTGCACAGGGTTGAGGGTTTGCATAGATCGTTAACGTGAATAACGGCGTAACACTACAGCAGGTTTCATCTTCACTCTTGATGACTGAGCTGGGAAAAGTCCAGGAAAGATGATTGTTGTCCAACGCCGAATTCATCACACACGTCGTCATAGAAACACTGCGGTTCAACATCTGTCCGTTTTTCAGCGTTTAAAACTCCACCTCCACCACGCAGTGGCAGAGACTAACGCCAAAATAATACAGTAACATTAAATACAGAGGCATTTACAGAGGTTGTTAGAAAACACACTGCGGCTACAGGATACACACACTCACAATCACGCACTCACACACACACACACACACACACACACACACACACACACACACACACACACACACACTTATTATAAATTATATATATTATATATTACACTAATTACATAAAAACAGTGAACAGTTAGAGAGTGTGTTAGAGTTAGACGCAGTGCTAATCCAACACACACGTACACACACTTTAATGATTTAAGATGATGTCATGAGTCAACCAAAAGTAAAGTGGACAAGGTTGTAGTGTAGAGGGCAGAACAGCACCCCCTATGGTGCACAAACGTCACTACATGTCAAAATGCTATTCGCTAACCCAAATGTTAGCAATCAAATACAAATAGCAACCACTAAGTGCTAGCTAAACCAAACACTAGCGGTTAACTCGCATGCTAACAGCTAACTTGGGGAAGGAGAGAAGTCCCTGCATGAGTTCGCCGTTTAAAAGGCGACCGTGTTGAAGCCAGACTGATCGATGTGGCGAAGCTTTCTAGAAGTCTCTACTAAATGTTTAAAGATTGTCCTGTTTTAGTTCCCACGTTTGTAAAATTGTGAATATGGAAATGTTTAGAGAAGTTTGAATTTCAGTTTGTAGTCAAGATACAAAAAAAAAAACAAAAAAAAAAGAAGAAGAAATAAAGTAGTAAATAAACATCGAGTCTCCACAACATATTTCATGTTAACATGCAATACCTGAAGTGGCCACAGGGCACCGTAACTACATCACTATGACTGGTTCAGCACTCAGTATTAATGTGCAATATTTTACTGTGCATCATTTCACTCACACAAAATTCTAATAAACTGTTCCAGCTTTACGCTAACCCTGCGGCGTCAAATCTCACAGCCACTGTCCGATTGTTTTGATTGGTTTTTGGGTTTTTTTGGCTTGCTTTAGTCACAGCTTGCGAGTCTTGTATTCATGTTAATATTTCCTAGCTAGCTATAGTTGACGTAACTGCTCTCCCGGTACGTACCGGTGCTCTCGTGACTTTCTCCACTTTAATCGTGTTGGGAAACCAAACGTTTGTGTTCTTAAATTTACCAACCCATCTGAGAGAAATGTTAACGTTCCTGACTCTTCTGTCTACCTTCCACTGTCACTGATTCCTTACTTCATCTATAAACATCTACGTTCTGGCTCGCTTGTGTTCGGTGCGGACGTTTTTCGGTTGCTTAGCAACAGTGGCATCCTGTCTGTTAGCACTCAAATATTGAGTGAATTGTGTTCACTTACATTAACTAGCTTCGCTAGGTGACTTTCTAAGAGCTTATGAGTACGAAATGAAATGATTATAGCCGTGCAGAGAGAAACGTCCACCTTCCGAATGATTCCGTCTTTTCTTAGCTAGCTAGCATATCCTCGACGTGTGCGTTTCCCAGTTGCTTAGCAACGGTGTTCTCACAGATATAATTTCCTACACTGGTGTGTTGGGCATTTTGTTCAAGGCACAAATTTACAACATTAACGTGAACATATGAAGAATTTGTGTCGCTTAGACAAAGTTACACAACAGAAATCTCAATTTTTTAATTACAATTATTTTCATCTTTCTTCTTTTCTTCCAGTCTAAGCTGTGCTCTGATTTTAAATGTAAAAATGTGAGATTTTGACACCCACAGCGTTCCCTTCAAGCCAGAACCCTAATAAAGTGCCCTACAGCATCTGTCTCATGTCATTATGTCTTTTTATTATTTTTATTTTCATTAAATAAAGTGGAACCAGCCGGCTGTTTTATTCAGATCACGAGGAGTGGAGTTTGTTGGTGATAACGGTTAAGACATACAGAACAATTGGTGGGAGTTTACGATCTCTCACAGACTCTCTCTCTCTCTCACACACACACACACACACTCACACACATATACACACACAGTCTGTTTCTGCACTGTATAAAAGTGTGTATTTCCTGTAAGCGAGCTTCAAGTTGATCATGGAGACAGATCAGAGATCACCAGTTTGTCCATTTTGTTTCCGATATCAGATGTAACGGGAAGCTCCTCACACTCGTGATCATCCTCAAAAGAGCTGCAACAGCAACACACACACACACACACACACACACACACACACACACACACACACACACACAAAACCTGTTAACTAAATATCTCATATCAGACATTGAATCTAATGCTAAATGATAATCACTAATCAGCTTATGACTCTATAAATACAAGCATCTAACTAGAGGTTACTCGCCTAACCAAGTAAAAACCATTTCCAAACTAAACAGGAGTTAAACCACACACTGACCAGGTGATGAATAACACACATGACTGCTCTGTGATACACATTAGCATTCTGGGTAAATATTAGCAGCTAAGAAAATATAGATGTTTATTACATAAAAGATGTTAGAACCAAATTAGTGTATGTGTGTGTGTGTGTGTGTGTATGTGTGTGTGTGTGTGTGTGTGTGTTTGTGTGTTTACCCGTCATGCAGATGCTCACTGACCGTCTCCTCTGCTACCAGGATCTCATACTCTTCTGATGCGTACTTATCCCAGTCTGAGGGCTCCGGACCCTCACTTTCCACATCCTACACACACACACACACACACACACACACACACACACACACACACACACACACACACACACACACACACACTTTAGTGAAGAAGTGATGTGCTATACACTGATGTGATAAGGTGACCCATACTCAAAATTCGTTCTCTGCATTTAACCCATCCACACAGCGGTGAACACACACACACACACACATACACACACACACACACACACACACACACACACACACACACACATACTGTGAACACACACACAGCGGTGAACACACACACAGCGGTGAACACACACACAGCGGTGAACACACACACACACACACACAGACCGTGAACACACACCCGGAGCAGTGGGCAGCCGTTTATGCTGCAGCGCCCGGGTAGCAGTGGGGGGTGGCGGGGTGGGGGGTGGGGTTGGGGGGTTTGTTCGCTGCCTTGCTCAAGGGCACCTCAGTCGTAGTATTGCCGGCCCGAGACTTGAACCCACAACCTTAGGGTTAGGAGTCAGACTCTCTAACCATTAGGCCATGACTTCCCACTTTAGTGCATTACAGTACTGTATATAGATGAATAGATATGAGGTGGAAACTGAAGACTGACAGATAAACAGACCTTCTGCACAGAGAACGGGTCTCTCTGCTCGTGGTCCAGGTATTTATCCAGGTTAAAGAACGTGTCGAAGAAGATGTGGGCCATCCTGCAGCGCTTCAGATCACGCAGAGTAATCTTACCTACACACACAATGATTATTGCACATAAGCATAAACATCACACACTCCGGAAAACTACATATACAGTGTCGCTTGTCAGTTTGTCAACCCTTTACAAATTCCTATATTTCTGTATAAATGTGAACAAAAACATCTTCAGATTTTCATGAGTCCTAAATTTCTATTGAGAAAAATGCGTCATCGGGCATCGAGGCAGGATGGAGTGCCAACCCATCACAGGGCACACACACACACTCTCATTCACTCACACACTCACACACTACGGACAATTTCCCAGAGATGCCAATCAACCTACCATGCATGTCTTTGTACCGGGGGAGGAAACCGAAGTACCCGGAGGAAACCCCCGAGCACGGGGAGAACATGCAAACTCCACACACACAAGGTGGAGGCGGAAATCGAACCCCCAATGCTGAAGGTGTGAGGCGAACGTGCTAACCACTAAGCCACCGTGACCCCTGTACTGTAACTCTTTATATCGCGGTATATCTGAAACTCAGATTACGTCTCCAGCTCGTTCAAAATGCTGCTGCCAGATTTCTCTCTAGTCGTCGCAAACACGGACACATCACATCACTCCCATCCTCACATCTCAACACTGGCTGCCGATTTCTCAGAGAATAGGTTTTAAGATTTTACTCTTTGTCTATAAGTCTCTCCATAATACCGCTCCTCTCTACCTATCTGAACTTCTTCATCCCTACATTCCTACTAGAAGTCTTCGTTCATCTGTCCAGGCTATGTCGGTCGTCCCTCGTGTACGGCTCAAGCGTAGAGGAGAGCGTTGCCTTATCTGTGGCCGGTCCTAGACTATGGAACTCCCTGCCGCTAGAGATTAGGACGTCTCCCACCATTTTAGTTTTAAGTCCATGCTACAGTAAAGACCCACTTATTTTCTCTAGCCTTTTCATGATTGCGTAGGATTTTATGTCTGTTATATCTTATGGTTTATATCTATATTACTTTCTTTTAATCTGGTTATTTTATTTTTTTAAATAATTCTTATTTTAGTTTCTTGAACTATCTTATCGTGCATGTGCGTATTTTTAAGTGTAACTGAAATGTCAAACGAACCGTGAAGCGCTTCGGTCAGCCGTGTGGCTGTTTGTAACTGTGCTATACAAATAAACCTGAACGTGAACTGAACATTTATATAAAACAGGACCATCATGGAAATTTGACTCAAATTTGACCTTCAAATTAAATACTAAACCTAGAGGTTCACATACTTTTGCCTGTCACAGATATATAATATCGGAACATTTTCATGACAACGTATGATATATTTGTCTGATTTGTTTTATGATGTTCACTTTGTCTGCTTTTGGGACTCGTGTGAAAATCTGATGGTGTTTTGAGTCACATTTACTCAGAAATCCAGACATTTCTAAAGGGTTCACAAACTTACAAGCAGCGCAGTATATGACCCTAGAGAACATTCCTACAGAACACGACTCTGCTCGCACACTGACGCTCTAAAGTACGAGACAGAGCAGGATTCGGTATCTAATCTAATCTAATCTAATCTAATCAGTGTGATGAAGAGGCATTCGCTAATTTCCAGGAGTTTCGTTACCATGACGTAAAGTGGGCGTGTTTACGGAGGTCTTGGAAAAACGCCCTCTTTAAAAAAACAAAAAAAAACCAGCATACTACGAAGGACAAAACAGTCATACAGGTAGATTTATTTTAGAAAACAAATAAACAGCCAAAAACTACGGTTAGGGTTCGGGTTAGATTATCAAATAGGCCACGCCTACCCGATGACGCAATATCTGTTACGCTGTTGTGAAATCCCTGGAAATAAAGTGCCTGCCATGATGAAGACCTCGTGTTTCCCGTTAGTAATGATGGTAATGAAAGCGCGCTTATATTCGAACCCTGCTGTAAGTGAAGAGGACCTGAAAGAGACCCTGGTGCTCAGTATAAGGTGACTTCAGTCTTATGGGTGTGACCTTTAATAAGTACCACTTTTTTTAAGGCGGAGTCTTATTGAGTTATTGAGTTTTGTTACTTCTGTAAGTGATTTGTTTGAGTGTTACTTCTTAGACCGTTGTTTCTGAAAGTTTTTTTTTTTTTGAGTCTTAACGGTTTTAATGTTAATAACTTCCTGTTGCAGGGTGAGATGTTTGACCTCTGACCGGTTACTGACCTTGGCTCTCTGGTTTGACAAGGTCAAGCATCTGGCACAGCAGGTCTTGGAAGGGCAGAGGTTCAATTCCCATCCCCTCCATGCGCTCACACTGTTCCTCGTAGAAGAATTCCAGCTCATACATGGAGAGAACTCCATCGCCATCCAGATCCATAGAGCGGAACCAGTACTCTATACTGCACACACACGTCGTCGTGGTGGTGGTGGTTATAAACACACTCACGATACATGAACACACATCACGTAGTTTGTGTCACCGGATTTCTACAGTTACCTTGTTGGGTTCTTCTTATCCTCTTCTGAGATGAGGAACCACACAAACTCAGCGTAACTCATACGTCCTTCTCTCTGCACAGAGTTTCCCCTGAAACATACACACACACACATTTATAATTAATAACCTAAACATTGTGTGTGTTTATGTGTGTGTGTGTGTGTGTGTGTGTGTGTATTCAGCGCTGGTGGTGTTTTCCTCTCACCGAGTGACAGCTCCTGAGAAAAGTCTCTCGATGATCCTGCTGGATGAAGCTGCGATGAAATAAAACACATTTCAACACAAACTCCATTTTTAGTGCATCGCCCTAAACACATCTTCACGAACATGTCTGAATTAGGGCTGCGTTCAACGCGGCAAAAATATCACGCTGCCACGAAAATATAACCCGCCGCCTCGGTGCTGACGGAACACGATAGCTTTCACAATATTTAGCTCTGCTGAGGTTTGATAAAGAAGTTCCTGCAGCGTCACATTTAAAACAGAACAATCGCTATTAAAAGATCGGTTTGCTTTAGAAGAAAATAAATCTCACATAAACATTTATAGTGTTTCTCAGTACCACAGAAGCCATTAGGTTTCAGTTAGCGCTTGATGCTAAGCTCAAATTTATGACTATTTACCGAACACATTGGAGGTGTGTGTGTGTGTGTGTGTGTGTGTGTGTGTGTGTGTGTGTGTGTGTGTGTGTGTGTGTGTGAACTGATTTGTAACCTCACCATGGTCGTTGTATCGTGAGAGATCTTTGGGGTCGATGAAAAGGTCGTGGTCAGTGTCCAACTCCCAGAACTTACAATAAATGACATAGAAGTGTTCATAAGAGAAATAATCTGTGATCTGATTAATATCGTCCTCCTCCTCCAACAGGGCCAGTGTCTGTACACACACACACACACACACACACACACACACACACACACAATAAATACCTTATTTTTATACTTATGTATAAAGTATTTATTTTCTTGTTGAACTATTAGTAGCTCAGGAAGCGACAGGAAGCGAGATATCTACTTGTACTCAACACATCGTGGACAATAAGCTGAACTTTCACGTTAGCTAGTTAATGTAACGTTAGGCTAATGCTAGCTAAGTCAGTTAGCGTACACGTACGGTTTTAAACGAACGGTCCGCGCATTACGAGGGAGGATCAGTAACAGCTCAACTGAGTGCGTTCCGAACTAACTAGCAGGACACTGGAGTTCTTCACTCCGACCTCCACCTCCACACCATGTCTTCATGGAGCCACACAGAGACTTCGCCGTGCCGGAGCAGGGTTTAATAGTGAAGTGAGACTGTAACACTACAGCCACAGAGATGCTCAATACAACTGTGTGTTTCCAATGTGGAGAAAAAAAATCCCCCACTGGTGAGAAGGTCAGGTGCTGACACTTATATATATATCATTAAACATCATGCTTATTATAAACGTTTAACACTTTAAGAAACAATAATTATGGACCAGCTCTAAGGTGAGAGCCTGTGTGTGGTGTATGTTCAGTATATGAGGCTGGAGGTGAATCATTACCCCTTTTTAAACCCCGGCTTTCCTGTTTGTTTTTAGCGTGGCCTCGCTCAGTTTCACATGAGCTTTAAATAAGCCTGTCCTGACTACTCCAGCGATTCTCTAAAGCGTTCACTCGGTCACAAGCCGGACGTAAAGCAAATAAACCGGAGAAATTTGTGTGAATGGTTTAAAAGGGTGCAGTGAAGTGATCAGGAGCAATAGACTGTGTACCTGAAGGAAGTTACTTCTCCTGAGCTCAGTCATGGTGATCCTACCTGTCCATGAACGGTTCACTGTGTAAAATATCCTCTGGATCACCTACACACACACACACACACACACACACACAATCGTCGGTCATTTTTAAACACCTATTTTCCACAAATGTTACTGATGGATGTCCACAGATAAACAGTTTGGGGTGTGGTTGATTCGTTTAGTTGTGTGTGTGTGTGTGTGTGTGTGTGTGTGCACGAGAGAGAGTGCTAACTGTGCTAATAATTGGTGCTGCAGTGACAATATCTGAACACTAATATTTCAGACCAGCTTCTGCTTCCTGGTAGTTTTGTGTTCAAGTGAGCAATAGAACAGGAAGCAACCAAATACGGTCAGGGGGCAGAGGTCTCAGTGTTTCCGTGATGTCACACATGACTATAATTACTATTCCCTCTAAAACACACACACACACACACTCGGAGCGACAGGCGTGTCCCAGCTGTCCACAGACAGACAGACAGACACGCGGTGGTTCATGTCGCAGTTTGATGAACTCAGCTCAGTTTTAAAAATAATCACACACTTTCTAGGGACCGTTGGCTATGATTCAGCTACAGAATGAGAAAACATGTACAGGCCTGTTAAGACAGCATGGCTGCCACAGTGATGAGTGATTCTGATGCTGAACGTAGTGAATGTAAGCGTGACGTACGGTGGTGATGTAGCGGGAATGGAATTCAGGAGCGTCTTTTAAAAATGTCAGACCCGGATGAGTGTCCACGATGTCCTGAAAGGAAGAAAACACAGTGATTAAACATAAAATGATCACAAATATATGATTTACACACCCAAACACACACACCTGTAAGAGGGGGATGAAGTCTTCCTGTTCCAGGTACGTGCAGCCCGGCTTGGCCAGCAAGTAAACAAACTTGGACGCATCGTCATAGCAGCTGTGTAACAATCTGCACAGAGAAAGAGGGAATGTGTGTGTGTCTGTGTGTGTGTGTGTATGTGTGTGTCTGTGTGTGTGTTTATGATATTATTTGTCCTGATGATTATCTACTTTTACTCCCAGCTTTCTGTATTTGCTGTATATCACACTTCCTGTTGTATGGATGGTTCCACAAAGACACACTATAAAATTAAACTGGGTATCTCCACACCAACACTGTGTAATCTCAGAGTCCACTGTAGGGACGTTTACATCTCTATTTCTCTACATCTCTTTGTAACAAAAGCTGTTGTTATGATCACTACATTTCATAAACTTCACATCCATCACTGGAGAGTGATGACATCCACCTACTGATATCATCTTTACTGGAAAGATCTACTGAAATCTTTCTAGAGAGATCTACTGAAATATTTCTGAAGAGATCTACTGAGATATTTTTAATGGAGAGATCTACTGAAATCTTTCTGGAGAGATCTACTAAAATCTTTCTGAAGGGATCTACTGAAATCTTTCTGAAGGGATCTACTGATATCATCTTTACTGGAGAGATCTACTGAAATCTTTCTGGAGAGATCTACTAAAATCTTTCTGAAGAGATCCACTGAAATCTTTCTGAAGAGATCTACTGAGATATTTTTAATGGAGAGATCTACTGAAATCTTTCTGGAGAGATCTACTGAAATCTTTCTGGAGAGATCTACTGAGATATATTAATGGAGAGATCTACTGAAATCTTTCTGGAGAGATCTACTGAGATATTTTAATGGAGAGATCTACTGAAATCTTTCTGGAGAGATCTACTGAAATCTTTCTGAAGAGATCTACTGAGATATTTTAATGGAGAGATCTACTGAAATCTTTCTGAAGAGATCTACTGAGATATTTTAATGGAGAGATCTACTGAAATCTTTCTGGAGAGATCTACTAAAATCTTTCTGAAGAGATCTACTGAAATTTTTCTGGAGAGATCTACTGAAATCTTTCTGGAGAGATCTACTGAAATCCTTCTGAAGAGATCTACTGAAATCCTTCTGGAGAGATCTACTGAAATCCTTCTGGAGAGATCTACTGAAATCCTTCTGGAGAGATCCACTGAAATCCTTCCAGAGAGATCTACTGAAATCTTTCTGGAGAGATCTACTGAAATCCTTTTGAAGAGATCCACTGAAATCCTTCTGGAGAGATCTACTGAAATCCTTCTGGAGAGATCTACTAAAATCTTTCTGAAGGGATCTACTGAAATCTTTCTGAAGGGATCTACTGATATCATCTTTACTGGAGAGATCTAATGAAATCTTTCTGGAGAGATCTACTAAAATCTTTCTGAAGAGATCCACTGAAATCTTTCTGAAGAGATCTACTGAGATATTTTTAATGGAGAGATCTACTGAAATCTTTCTGAAGAGATCTACTGAAATCTTTCTGAAGAGATCTACTGAAATATTTTAATGGAGAGATCTACTGAAATCTTTCTGGAGAGATCTACTGAGATATTTTTAATGGAGAGATCTACTGAAATCTGTCTGGAGAGATCTACTGAGATATTTTAATGGAGAGATCTACTGAAATCTTTCTGGAGAGATCTACTGAAATCTTTCTGAAGAGATCTACTGAGATATTTTAATGGAGAGATCTACTGCAATCTTTCTGAAGAGATCTACTGAGATATTTTAATGGAGAGATCTACTGAAATCTTTCTGGAGAGATCTACTAAAATCTTTCTGAAGAGATCCACTGAAATTTTTCTGGAGAGATCTACTGAAATCTTTCTGGAGAGATCTGCTGAAATCCTTCTGAAGAGATCTACTGAAATCCTTCTGGAGAGATCCACTGAAATCCTTCCAGAGAGATCTACTGAAATCTTTCTGGAGAGATCTACTGAAATCCTTTTGAAGAGATCCACTGAAATCCTTCTGGAGAGATCTACTGAAATCCTTCTGGAGAGATCTACTAAAATATTTCTGAAGGGATCTACTGAAATCTTTCTGAAGGGATCTACTGATATCATCTTTACTGGAGAGATCTACTGAAATCTTTCTGGAGAGATCTACTAAAATCTTTCTGAAGAGATCCACTGAGATATTTTTAATGGAGAGATCTACTGAAATCTTTCTAAAGAGATCTACTGAAATCTTTCTGAAGAGATCTACTGAGATATTTTAATGGAGAGATCTACTGAAATCTTTCTGAAAAGATCTACTGAGATATTTTAATGGAGAGATCTACTGAAATCTTTCTGGAGAGATCTACTAAAATCTTTCTGAAGAGATCTACTGAAATCTTTCTGGAGAGATCTACTGAGATATTTTTAATGGAGAGATCTACTGAAATCTTTCCAGAGAGATCTACTGAAATCCTTCTGAAGAGATCTACTGAAATCCTTCTGGAGAGATCTACTGAAATCTTTCCAGAGAGATCTACTGAAATCCTTCTGAAGAGATCTACTGAAATCTTTCTGAAGAGATCTACTGAAATCTTTCTGAAGAGATCTACTGAAATCTTTCTGTATCATGTGTCATGTATGAGTCGTTAAATTAAGATCTTAATTAAGTCTCTGTGTGTCAGTACTGAGGCTTTCATTATAGATCTGAATAAATAACGACTCCCTGACTAGACTGAAACCAGGTTTGTCATACGTGTGAACATGTTTATGTCTTTATATTAGGCTTTAACTAATAGTTATTCATTTGGATTCGAGTTTTTGGGTTTACTTACTTTCGCCACGTGGCAATAAATGAATGGACAGAGACAAAGCCAGTCCTGTCTCCTCCTGCACAGTGAAACATCGGGGCCTTCCAGTACAGCGGGCACCCGCATGCCTGAGAACAATTATATTATGTAAAAAAAAGTCTTTATTTTGGCTAGAAATACTTTTCAGTAAATAGTTATCCGATGATTTTTCCTTTCTCTAATTCCTTGTCACCTTGGCAATCTTGCTCATCTTGTAGATGTCTGCCTTCTCCTCCTGCAGCTTGGCGAAGGCGGCCTCCACTTTCACTATGGCCTCGTCGATATTAGCGGTGAGGTTTGGGAGACCCGTGGGAAAATAAAAGCGTGGAATGTTAATGGAGGGAGGAGGGGGGGCAGGTGGAGGAGGAGAAGGGGAACGAGGGATGGGAGGAGGAGGAGGAGGAGAGACAGGTTTCTTCTCCGGCTGAATCTAGAAAGAGAGATGCAAAGGAAGATGGAAAGGTGAACATCAGGTCTCAGGTGTTATTTTCACTGAGCAAAAAAAAGAAATAGAAAATAAAAAGTAAAATGAAGGTATTATAAATATTGGTTGATCAAGAAGGTCTTGTAATCCAAGTGTTCAAGACTCAAGAACCGTCTTAAAATCTATTGGCAGTGTACAATGTGCTGCACTGTAAATCATCATCACCATCATCACCATCACCATCACCATCATCATCATAAATTAAAATGCTGAACGATGAAGAAACTCTTCCTAACCCACACAGACATCCATTACTTCAGAAAATATGCCGTAAGCACACAAACACACACATTCCCACACACACACACACACACACACATCAACACCATCTCTTTCACATACAGTGCCTTGCAAAAGTATTCACACCCACTGAGCTTTTTCACATTTTGACACGTTACAACCACAAACAAAAATGTATTTTATTAGGATTTTATGTGACAGACCGACACAAAGTGGCACATAATTGTGAAGTGGAAGGAAAATAATAAATGGTGTCCACATTTTTTTTTTTTTACAAATAAATATCTGAAATGTGTGGTGTGCATTTGTATTCAGCCCCACTGAGTCAATACTTTGTAGAAGCACCGGTCACTGCAGTTACAGCTGCAAGTCTTTTGGGGTTTGTCTCAACCAGCTCTACTCTAGAGAGTGAAATTTTTGCCCATTCTTCTTTGCAAAATAGCTCAAGCTCAGTCAGATTGGATGGCGAGCGACTGTGAACAGGTCTCGCCTCAGATTCTCAATTGGATTTAGGTCTGGACTTTTGACTGGGCCATTCTAACACATGAATATGCTTTGATTTAAACCACTCCATTGTAGCTCTGGCTGTATGTTTAGGGTCGTTGTCTTGCTGGAAGGTGAAGCTCCGCCCTCAAGTCTCAAGTCTTTTACAGACTCTAACAGGTTTTCATCTAAGATTGCCCTGTATTTGGCTCCATCCGTCTTCCCAACGACTCTGACCAGCTTCCCTTTCTCTGCTGAAGAAAAGCATCCCCACAACATGATGCTGCCACCACCATGTTTCACAGTGGGGATGGTGTGTTCAGGGTGATGTGCTGTGGTTTCCGCTAAACATAACGTTTAGAATTTTAGCCAAAAAGTTCAATTTTGGTCTCATCTGACCAGAGCACCTTCTTCCACATGCTTGCTGTGTCCCCCACACGGCTTGTCGCAAACTGCAAACGGAATTTCTTATGACCTTCTTTTAACAATGGCTTTCTCCTTGCCACTCTTCCATAAAGAGCAGTTTTGTGGAGTGCACGACTAATAGTTGTCCCGTGGACAGGTTCTCCCACCTGAGCTGAGGATCTCTGCAGCTCCTCCAGAGTTACCATGGGAATCTTTGCTGCTTCTCTGATTAATGCTTTCCTTGCACGTCCTGTCGGTTCAGGTGGACGTCCGTGTCTTGGTAGGCTTGCGGTCGTGCCATACTTTTCCATTTCTGGATGATGGATCGTACATCATGCTCTGTGAGATGTTAAAGGCTTGGGATATTAATTTATAACCATAACCCTTCTTTAAACATCTCCACAACTTTATCCCTGACCTGTCTGGTGTGTTCTTTGGTCTTCATGATGCTGTTTGTTCACTAATGATCTCTAACACACTTCTGAGATCTTCACAGAACAGCTTGTATTTATACTGAGATTAAATGACACACAGGTGACTCTATTCACTCATTAGGTGACTTCTGAAGGCAGTCGGTTTCACTGGATGTTAGGGGTATCAGAGTAAAGGGGGCTGAATACAAATGCACACCACACTTTTCAGATATTTATTTGTAAAAAAACATTTATAATTTTCATTCCACTTCACAATTTTGTGCCACTTTCTTTTGGTCTGTTTCATAAAATCCAAATAAAATAAATTTTTCTTTGTGGTTGTAACGTGTCAAAATGCGGAAAGGTTCAGTGGGTATGAATACTTTTGCAAGGCACTGTAAGTGAATGGAGTGTGTGTGTGTGGGGGAGGGTAAATAGGGCAAGCATGATGGTTCAGTCTAAAGCATGGCATGTACACACTCTGATTTCTAATTTACACTCTGGACACCTCGGGTTATTCACAGCTGCTAGCTAACTCGCTATTCTGTCTCTCCAAGGACCATCACACATCAGCTGAAGGGTAAATATCTGCTTAAAGGCCACAGGCAGGTGTATATCTCACACACACACACACACACACACACACACACACACACACACACACACACACACACTTCATTAGTTCTCCTCACCTCTCACTTGCTACACTATATTACAGGGGTGGCCAACCCACGGCTCCCGGGCCGCACGCGGCTCTTTGCCTGGTTTCATGCGGCTCTTACGTTCATATCGAAGTTTGTATTTGTGTCTTTTTATTGTGCGTGTTCGCTTCGCTTGAGTTCAATACGGTATTTTCGTCAAACGCGCATGTGAGTGGGATGAAAATACCTCAAAGTTTCCCAGTAGGAGCAAGATCATTTGAGTAAACAATTTGTGTCAAGTTCGCTCTCAAAATGGCAGGGAAAAAAGGTGATGTTCATGTGTGCCCATGTGTATGATGTGGCTCTTTGCGGTAACACAGTAAAAAATGTGGCTCTTGGTCTCTGACAGGTTGGCCAACCCTGCTATATTATAATATAAACTACATCCCATGCAATTTGTAATTTTGTGTAAAAAAAAAAAAGAGAAACACACCTTTTGAACGCTTGTAAAGACGTCACAAAATTGATAATTTAGCGAGCTAGCATGTAGCATCTAGTAAGTGTAGAGTCAATGTACCCACAATGTGGAGTCATAGTGAGACAGAATCATAAGGAACTTCAACATTTGTCTAAAATTACTCTCTGTAATTAAAATCAGTATGAATTGTTCATCCGAAGTTTGGGTTCTGGAAATTTTGTGGAAATTTTGTGTTACAATTCGAGGACTAACTTTCTGACACCTTACAAAACTTGTGATAAACCACAAACCTTCCAGTCTTCCGGAAAGAAGTTAATTTCTAAACAACGAGATCTATTAGACTCTACTGGCTGAAGACGATGACAGGTTTTAGGAAAGTGTTTGAGATTTGTTGGCGAAGATGCAGATAATATAGTGGAGGGAATAAATATTGAAATAAATGAATACATGAATAAGCAGCACTACACTTTTTGAAGAACTGATAAAGATCCACATTCATCTTCTAGATTGCTGTCATTTAAATTTTTACAACCATGTGATTTTGAAGTCATCAATCCTCCAGATCATTTTTGTTTGCTAAAAGACATTCATGGAAATCACGTGAAGATCTAGAGGCATACAGCAGGTGTGTGTGTTGTTGAATGAAGAAGGTTTAAGTTTCATATCAGTACAGAGACCATAAAGACCCACAGAAGCTCATCGGATGAACGGAGCGCTTATTAAACTCAGCAGGTCCAATTAACCTGAAATTTGTTTTCAGGTGATTAACATCTAGTAGGAGATTAACTGGTGTGATTAAAGTGACTGAACTGATTTCCAACGATCAGGTTCTTTAGTTCATCATCAGAGAATTGTGGAGATCATAATGAGTCCAGAAGCTTTATTCTAGCAATATTACAGCCTTAAAAATGCCTGTTTGATATCCGATGAAATATAAAGAGCACTTGTTAGTGCACCTAGAATCTGGACTTGACTGTATTGAACACAACAGCTGTAACTGAGGACATTACCCCTGCACTGCCCTCCCTCCTGTACACCACATTCACTCGAACACTGTATTCCTATCGCTCCTATTAATAGCCGTGTTGGTATCTGCCTGTGAATAGTTTTGTCTTCCCCGGCATGTGCAAGTTAGCCTTGGTGTGTTTTTTTCTGTAATTTTATTACTGAACTGACCTGTGCTCGCTGGAAAGATTTCAACCTTTTTTTGAAGCGCGAAGGCAAGACAAAGTCACAGCCTCGTGCCAGAAACTCCAGCTCCCCCCGCAGGTCAGGGTCATCCCTGAGTGAAGAGTCCTTTATCATCATGGTTGCAAAGTCCAGGGAGAGATCGATCGGACTCCGACCGGCCAAACTGGCGAAACAAACTCCAAAGTCCTCGGTGATTTCCGCTTTGGAAGGTTGTAGGTCACGCTCTACAGCCTTCCTATGGCCTTGCTTTGCTCCCTCCACCCTACACACTAACCACACGCGTCCTTCAAAAAGTCTGGTTGCAAGCTCCTGTCCACACACTCCCACCTTCTGGATCTGGACACATGGAGGGATTCCTGGAGAATCGGAAGCTATCAGTGAAGCTCAGGAGCATCGCCTCAACCAGACAAGGCCTTCAGGCTCCTGTCTGCTTTCTCACGAACGCAAAAACACGACTAGTGCACAAGTGCACCACCGGTGGATCCCAACTGTGCGAAACATGACCCCAGCATGGGTCTGAATCCCAGACAAGTCCCTGATCGCAGCCTGTTCTGTCCTGACAAGCACAAGAGGGGACAGAAGGGTGGGGGGGCAGCTGTGTCAGATATCTGTGTGCATGGATCAGCAAAGGTGCATTATGGGAGAGGGAAGGGAAAGGAAGCCTCCCGACTGCCCCCTCACACCCAACCACCCACCCACCCAACCAACCCATTTAAGTTGAGCCAAAGTTAAGAGAGTGCAGAAGAACTGCATGTGGTACGTGGAGTCGGACTGTG
>NC_062528.1:23747424-23752424 GCF_022655615.1 Tachysurus fulvidraco | reverse complement strand
GTCTCACTCCGCTAGCGCAAGACGATGATGAGAGATGTGTCTCACGTTTCTCTGAGTAACAGATCGATGTGCTGCTATTTCAGCAGTTACTGGCACAAAACAGAATCCGGGCCTGAGGCGTGACTAATGATTTATTCAGTGGATCAGAAGATGGAAATCTCGTCACGAGCCCAGATTTAAACACACACACGGGGGAATATAAAGCAGCTACGATTTCCATAACGCAGACTGCATACGTAATTCACGAGGAAATGTAGAGTGACAAAATCATCTGAGAGCCAGAGCTTGAAATGAGTTTCTACACTTCGCTGATGTGAGGATGTGACGGTGATGTTACGAACCAATAGCAACAGAAAAACATGGCGGCTGATTTAGCTGATTAACACCTGACTGAAGGTGAATGTGAAAGTGACATACGGCTAAGTACGGTGACCCATAATCAGAAATTGTTCTCTGCATTTAACCCATCCAAAGTGCACACACACACACACACACACACACACACACACCCACCCCGTGAACACACACACACCCGGAGCAGTGGGCAGCCATTTATGCTGCGGCACCCGGGGAGCAGTTGGGGGTTCGGTGCCTTGCTCAAGGGCACCTCAGTCGTGGTATTGCCCGAGACTCGAACCCACAACCTTAGGGTTAGGAGTCAGACTCTCTAACCATTAGGCCACGACCTCCACCTGTAGGTCAACATTTAAACTCAGGAGCAGTAAAAAAAAAACGTAAAAACTAGATCCAAGAGATGCTAGCAAAGTAAACAGAGCAATAAATGGTGGTTAGTTGCTCTACTGACTCATGTGAGTGAACACACACTTCAGTTAATGAATGTTTAATGGCCATGATGATCTGAACAAGAGTATGCTAGTCCAATTAGCATTCTTTTTAAAGCAAGTCTCGCTTTTTACTTTCGCTCATCAACACATCCCTTCACAACTTCATGCCTCTTTGAATAACTTACCCTGATGACTTCTGGTGTCTGCTGGATGAGGATGGTGGATCCTGAGATCCCAGCGATGAACGGACTCACGACGTTAGCAGGAGTCACTGAAGGTACAGCTACAGGTACAGGTGTAGCCGTAACTAAGGGTGAGAGTCCGGGTGTTGTTTCAGATGTAGATGCAGGTGTAGGTACAGGAACATTTTCTGAATTGGTGTCAGTCTTAGCCAGTGTGCCCTGTAGGAGACGCATCACCTCACGCTCTTTTGATTGAGTTCCTGTTTCGCTTCCACAATCCACCAGCTCCTGAGCAAAGCTCTCGATGCTCTCCAGAAT
Organism: Tachysurus fulvidraco; assembly: GCF_022655615.1. Lineage (NCBI taxonomy): Eukaryota > Metazoa > Chordata > Actinopteri > Siluriformes > Bagridae > Tachysurus > Tachysurus fulvidraco. The sequence goes on along the minus strand of NC_062528.1, from coordinate 23,751,139 downwards.
CCGTAGCAGGAAAGCGCCATCGTCCTCCTCACCAGCTTCTTCTTTGTTGCGATTTGTTGGTTTGGTGGACGAGATGGTAGGAGGATTTAGTCCTTTAGTCCCTGAGCAGCCAATCTGGTGCAGATTTTTTTGGTATGCATTTATCTGTCTCTGCTTTGGTGGTAGTGGAGGTTCCTTCTGCATGTTCTGAGAGAGACACTCCAAGTCCATTAGTAGTTTATCAATCTCATCTACACCATCCCTGGTGATGTGTTGAGCCGAGTTTGAGAGTATCTTTGACTCATTACTGTGTGCTGGTGTATAAGCCTGGTTACTTCCTGGTTCAGCTTTGGGTGGATATACAGTTCCATTTCTACTGAAATCAGGAAGTTTGTCAGAATTGCCAGCACTGAGACCTGAAATTATTTCATGTCTCAATGAAAGCTGCCTGGACTCTGAAACACTAGAAGCCAGCTTCCTGTCCACTGCTCGCCCTACATCAGCGTCCTCCTCAATGTACAGGGTCTCCATCGAGGTGTCTTTGGAGATGCTGTTGAGGGAGGAGACATCATGGCGTCCAGTGGAGATGGGATAATGAAGGGAGGATGGTTTGGTGCTGCTGGTGGAAGAAGTAAGGTTGGAATACTGAAGTTCATTAGCAGATGAATGGGCAGAGAGTGATACAGCAAGGCCCTGAGCAGATGTTAAATTTCCAGGAAGATCCCTGGTGCCATCAAGCGACTCCGAAGATGGGCAAGATAAGGAGTTAGACTGGACTGTTGTTGATGGTGGGTTCTGTACCACGTCCTCATATCGAGGAGGCTGTTCATTACCAAAAGGTGAGAAAGGCCTTTGCTGAAGCCCGTGGAGAGTGTTGACCAGTTCGGATAGGTCGCTGTGCTCTGGTCTTCCTGTATGCCCAAGGTCAAGGTCAAAAGGAAGCCTCTTTAAGTAGCCAGAGAGTCGTGCCATCATGGTTTTGTAAATAGCATCTGGATTTCCAGAATCCTCACCATCTCCACTCATGGACTTCCTCTTTATGCACTGCTTTATAATGTCTGTGCACTTCTTCAGATCCTCTGAGCACTTGAGCAGGATGTCTAAACAAGCTTTGATATCTTCACCAGAAGCATTGCTATCAGTTTTGGTCTTCTCCAGAATCCGGGCGATGAGGTTCTCCTCTGTGAGGTTGTTTAGATAAAATGAGGCTGCATTGTTCAGGTTCTGCTCCAGGGAGATGCTTCTGTTCAACTTCTGCTCATCCGGTGTTGATTTCTGAGGAGGACAGTTTTCATCGTTGCCAAAGTGTCCATAGATGACATCGAGGTCGGCAGACCTTCGGCTATACGAGTCGGGCCTTACCTTTCTACCTTTCCTGAATGTCACATGACTAGAGGAGTACTTCAGCTTCTCGAAGGAGAACTCCTTTATCTTCCCACTGGCCAAGTTGATCGCTTCGCCAGTGATATCCTTCAGACTCGTCGAGCTTTGGATAGCAGATCCTTTCTTCACTCGTGGAAGGACCTGATAATGGAAATCCTCCCCAAATCCAACATGACCGCATACACCGTTTTCAAGCATTTTAGATGCAGATTCATGGAAGCTGATTGACCGATCGGTGTAGATTTGGGAGGAATCAAGAAGTTCAGCACAGGTACTACGATGAGCCACGGTGCAGCTAAGACCATGTTTTACTGCTCCACATGGTCCGTTACAGTAATGCACAGTGTGCTGTACACGTCGGTCCACTACGACGCTGTTATAATAATTTATACTGCTCACCACGATCCGATAGGTTGCCGCCATCTTCTACACAAATCAATAAATTAACAAGAAAAAGGAATCGGTCCAGATCCACAGACCCAAAACAGCAGCTAACAAACTTTATTTCTGCTGAGACTAGCAGTAATAAAGTGGTTACACCATATACTGCTGCTTCTGCTGATGTTCAGGACAAAGAGTAAATTATTTCCATTAGCTGTGTCCCATCCTTAAGGTAGTAATTGCAGCACTAGCGGCGAGGCTATCCATTCCTCAGCATGAGGCCCTGTGGCCTAATGATAGGCCGACAAACTGCGCTCCAGACCATTTCTCCTCAACAGAAAACACAGAGGTCCTGCTGAGGCTTCTGTCTTGATGTTTTTAGCAAATGTGCTTTTTTCTTTCTCTTTTCTCTCTTCACTTTCTCTCTCCCTCCGATCTGTGAGTCCAATGAGGAAGCCCTGTGGAAAAAAAAAAGAGAGAGGATACTCATTTAGACTGATCACCACTGTAGACAGACAGATAAACAGACAGACCGAAAGAAATACAGAAGAGTAACATAGACATAAAGTAAAGTACAGAAAGAGAGATGGAGAAGGAGAGAGAGACAGTATGGTAGATAGAAAGACAGACAGATAGGTAGAGCAACCAAAAACCTGAGACAGAATGGTCAAACCAACAGCCAATACAATGAGACAGATTGCAGAAGTGTATTATGGGTACATCTTCAGTATTTGACTGCATTCAGTCGGCATTCACTAAATTCCAGGGGTTTCGTTACAACGACGTAAAGTGGGCGTGTTTCCAGAAGGTCTTGGAAAAACGCCCTCTTTCAAAAAAATTTTTAAAAAAAAGCATACTACGAAGGACAAAACAGTCATACAGGTAGACTTATTTTAGAAAACAAATAAACAACCAAAAACTATGGTTAGGGTTAGATTATCAAATAGGCCACGCCTACCCGATGACGCAATATCTGTTACGCTGGAAATAAGTGCATCCCGCATTCAGTCAGTCCTTGGGACACGACTAATACAGTAGTGCACTAAATAGTGAATAGGGTGCGGTTTCAGACATAATAACTAGTGATTAGTGATGTTTATCCTCTTTATCCGCAGTGTAATTACTCTCTGCTTCTTCTATCATGATCATAATAAGCAGTACATGATAATAGACAGCAGTCAGTAAATACAGCTGCTCTGGTTATTAATACAATTCCAGTCAGAGTAAAAAAGTCTGTGCTCACTTCCTGTCTCTGAGATGAAAAGAGAAAAGAAGCCACAGATAATTGGAGGGAAAGTAAAAGAGCACACACACACACACACACACACACACACACACACACACACACACACACACATTCTGCTGACCAGCTTCTGCCATCCGCAGTGACTCTGATCTGGGTTGCACTAGACTCTCACCAGTGGCTATGCTAACTTCTTAGCCATCTATGGTGATCATAACCTAGGCCACACAAATATATTCTGCTATTTGCTACAAAAGTGGTTGGGCAAATCTATACAAAGGTACATAAACCATAAACACTTCTGAATGTTAACATTATATTGTTACCTATAGATATAGCTAGCTTGCACGTTTACGGTTAACTAGAATCCTTTGTTTAAAGTCGCAGCTTTGTAATTTTTTAGTTGTGAAATTAACTTATTAATACTGTAAAAATGTTCAGCAAGTTACTTACACTACATAAGATAAATAAAAGATATAAACACTGTTGTTTGCTTAAATTAGACTGTTAGCTAGCTATAGCTATATTAAGAGTGTTTTGGGTAGTGGGAGGTAGAAACTCTCGATAACTCGCATGTTTGTCTATTTATTAGTTTTGTGAAACTAAATATTGCTTAGAAACTAGATCTGGTATAAAAATCAAAATCTACTAATGCTATATTGTTAGCAAGCTAGAGAGAGAGCTAGCGTGCTAGTTAGTGTTAGTTACAGCAGAAAGTTTCTACATAAT
>NC_062528.1:23729924-23737424 GCF_022655615.1 Tachysurus fulvidraco | reverse complement strand
TGTATTATCCTCTCTTCTAACACTGTGTGTGTGTGTGTGTGTGTGTGTGTGTGTGTGTGTGTGTGTGTGTGTGTGTGTGTGTGTGTGTGTGTCTTTAACGAGAAGTATCACCTTTGAAACCGTGTGTGTTTCCCATAAGGAGGAATATTCCAAAAATGGGAGTTACCTCACTTGTGAAAAATTTCTCAAAAGACAGAGGATGACTTTTTTTTACACACTCCTGTGTGTGTGTGTGTGTGTGTGTGTGTGTGTGTGTGTGTGTGTGTGTGTGTGTGTATGAGTCAGAGCCAGTATGAAATACACACTGTGCCGCCCTGACTGATGAGATTTGAGTACAATCCAGCACATTTTTGCTGTCCTGAATGACAAAGCTAATGTAGCTAACGAGTAAGGGACGTCTGTTGGCCTGCAGTTGAACAACTCCGTGTTTTACACCTGAATTTTTCTCTTTATAATTAAACCTGTGATAGATCCTGAGTAATGTACAATTCTGACTTTTATAAAATTAAACTTCTATAAAATATAAACTCATATAACATAACTTTTACTCATTCGAACAAAAGAAAAGGACAGGAACAAAAAGAGAAACAGAGTCTTACGACTTACTGCTGAGCTTCAACTTCACTCCTGTTGTGTAAAAAAAAGAGAAAATTTAGATGCAGTTTACAAAAAAATGCAGTTTAATACTAGTACACCTCCCACTTTCCCCCAACAGACTCCGCCCCTCTGCTGACTGAATCCACGCCCTTTCACGTTTTTGCCTATATATTAATTCGACAACACTCCGACATTCCATCTGTAATCTTTAATACACACCCACTCAGAACCCCTTCCATACTGAGACACACTCGCTCCATCATCTCTCGTTTCAGTATACAGACTCAAAGCCACACCCACTCAAGCCACACCCACTCAATTCTGTATATAGATACACCTTCTTTGAGCATGTTTCACTTCTATATGTGGACTCATAGACACACCCACTCCCATTCCTATATACTGACCTATGGACATTACTACAGTCTCTTGGCCTTAAAGCCAAACCTACTCAAAGTGGTTTCCCTTTCTGTATGAAACCAAAGACACACCTACTCAGATTTCCATATACAATGTATAGTCAAAGACACGCCCACTCACACCCACATCCTTAATTTACTTTTGTGGCATCAAAGACACACCCACTCAAAAATCTATGAATTTGAAGTCATTTCTGTTTCCATCATATACTATTATAATATTGCTCTTTATTGCCTTCACCTGAACGTTCTGCTGCTCTTCTCTTTAGAACCGAGGAAAATCCGAGCAGTTCCTAACCCGGTGTGAGGTTCTGCCCAAATCCTCAGAGGAGACGTCGCCTCTGATTGTTAACATTTCAACAGTGAAAGTCTGTAATCACGCTAAATTCTCCACAACACTCAGCTCGAAATAACACTGTGTGTGTGTGTGTAATTGTTGCTCACGTCTCAGTCGGATCAGACCTTCACACACACCCTGTTCCACCCATCCTAAACACACGCTTCTACAGAGTCTTCTCGCAGGTAAACACCCAGATAAGCCAGACCTCTTCTCTCCCTCCCACATGACACCAATCTGTACAGAAGCACATGGACCAGAGCAACACTCTGTGGTGTAGTGTGATGCATAGTGCACTATATATTGACACACACACACACACACACACACACACACACACACACACACACACACACACACACACACACACACATGGTATCGGTTTTACTTCCTGTATGTTATATTCCATAATTGCACTTATTATAATAATGTGCTGTAATTGTAATCTGTCAAAACTCTCACTCTAATCACTTTAATGAACAGGTCATTAAACACACACACACATACACACACACACACTCACTCACGTACGCACAAACACACGCACACACACGCACGCACACACGCAGGCGCGCACGCACACTCACTCACGTACGCACTCACACACAGACACACACAAACAGACACACACAGACACACACACAAACAGACACACACAGACACACACAAACAGACACACATACAGGCACACACAAACAGACACACACAGACACACACACAGACACACACACAGACACACACACAGACACACACAGACACACACACACACACACACACACACACCCCACAGTTTCAATTCACATGCTTTAGATTTAAACACAGTGATGATGCTAAACTGAGAAAGTGACCAGATTCACAGAACAGACTCAGCAGGTTACGTTTTACAGCCACAGGGTAGAAGATATAAAACTCAGTGCTTTTTAAAGATTGTAGTTTATTTTTAATTCATTTTTTTAAACATCCAATTTAGAAACTTCCAGTTATTCCATTTACAAACAAATGCATACTGGAAACATTTTAGGTATTTTTTCTGACCTATTAACTCAAGTGTGAATCAGAAAGAAAATGATTCTTCTGGTTAGTGAAGAAAATACATTGTCTCTGGTGCATTAAGATCTCATTTATAGACCTGAGGAGTTTTATATTTCATTTACTGGCCAGAAATCTGGCGATTTATAAAAGCTTAAAACAAACATTTACACAAAAACGAATCATTCTTTTCTTGCAAAAGTGAATTGACTCTGAATCGACTCGACCACAGGAATGAATCAGTCATGCAGTGTGTTGGTGGTGACAGTGTTTTTGGTAGATTTTTTTAAAAACTGCTAAATGAAGGGAAAAAAACATATTTAATGTGACAAACAAAATGATGAAACAAGTTTAGTTATGTAGATAATTTATCTCTTCAGTGGTCCTGATTTCTACACACAGTAAAGCTTTAACTTTTTCCACTGCTGTATTTTATGAGGTTTTATGTTTTCAGCCCTAAAAGTTCCACAGACAGATTTATTTATTTATGCCATAGGATTGGCTGAATCCAAACAGACACACACACACACACACACACACACACACACACACACACACACACACACACACACACACACACAGACAAACACACACAGACACAGACACAGACACACACAGACACACACACACACACACACACACAGACACACACACAGACACAGACACACACACACAGACACACACACACAGACACACACCCAGACACACACACACAGACACACACAGACACACAGACACACACACACACACACACACACAGACACATACACACACAGACACACACACACACACACACAGACACAGACAGACACACACACAGACACACACAGACACACACACAGACACACACAGACACACACACACACACACACACACACACACACAGACACACACACACAGACAGACAGACACAGACAGACACATACACAGACACACACACTATCACACACAGATAGACACACAGACACACACACTGTCACACACAGACAGACAGAAAGACACACACACACACACACATGCACACTTTTCCTGAGTGAAGTGTGTTTGTAGTCATGGTAACTAGTCAGAGACACACTGAAAGAAGTGCATCATTATATTAGTTCTTTAATGCAGCAGATAAATAATACACACTAAAATGAGGCAGCCATGATTAGTCTTACGGCTCACACACACACACACACACACACACACACACACACACACACACACACACACACACACACACATCCATGTTGGACCTTTTTTTATGACGATGCGTGTTACTAAATGTGAACCTCTCTGTTTTGTATCGTGTTTGACCCCATGACCTGTTATGCCTCTTTGGAGTGCTGCTTGATAAGGGTCAGAGGTCAGAGGTCAGATCAAGCCTGAGGCATGCAGCCTTAAAATGAAACAGAGTGTGCGTTAAATTCAGCATGAAGAATCTCATCTCATGTCTCTCTCTCTCTCTCACACACACACACACACACACACACACACACACACACACACAAACACAGGGTGTGTGCGGTCACTGAATTAAAATGGGTGTGTGAGCATGTGCTAGCTTGTGTGTTAGCTTGTGTTAGCGCAGGAGGACACAGTAGGGAGGGAGCGAGAGAGTAAGAGAGGAGGGAAAGGTCATGTTTTGGAAAGGAAAAAATCTCTTTATGTGTTAAACAGTTTAGCGCTTAGCGATCATTGTGTTCCGCTAGGAAAAACAAACACACACTACATGGTTAGCAGAGCTAGCTTTTAGCATTGCTAGTTATGCTTAGCTTTGCAATATTTCTGCTTGTCTTTGTTTTGAAATAGTGATGTATTTAATACACACATAATGACTCATACAGTCAGCTCCACAAGTATTGGCACCCTTTGTGGGAATAAGCAAAAGCTTGAGCACTTTTTACAGCTTGTCAATTACCCACATCACCTTGGGTTACACTGCAAATCGGGCATAAACACACAGTCACTGCTCTCTCTCTCTATCACACACACACACACAGAGGTGGCACAAAGACCTCTCTCTCTCTCTCTCTCTCTCTCTCTCTCTCTCTCTCTCTCTCTTTTTTCCCCTCCATTTTTCCCCCTCTGAGGGAATTTGGCATAGGAAGAATGTCTCTCTGTGACTGAGCCAGTGAAAAAATGTGCCACTCGATGCACAGTCTGTAAGCGTCTGTTCAGCCGTACTGTTCAAGCCTCGGGGTCAGAGGTCAGAAGTTAACTGTCACCACCGAGCGGAAACGGTGAGAGCACCAGAAGGAGGAGAAAGGAAAAAAACATTCATCTTCCACTAAATCACCCGTGAAAACCTCATCAGAGTTCCAGTGTCAATGTAATCCGAATCCTTCGTTCTGATTGGTCATCGGGAGTTGATTAATTCTCTGCACTCACGCTATATTAATATGTCATTGTTTCTGTAGCAACAGCTCATACGGAGAGGTGTACAGCGGATGTTCGGTCGAGGCGGTAGTTTTCTTTAGGTAAGATGTTTGTGTGTGATGTAGTGAAGCTGGAACTCTGCTGTGTGTACATGATCTCCACTTCATGTTTTATCTCTTTAAGTGTGTGTATTCTTCAAATCAGGCCGCAGGTTTAAAGAAGGTTCAACTCAACGTACACACATTCAGCTCACAACGTATGTGTTTGTTATGCACTTCACAGTCTGCCTGCTTTTCTCTTATTACCGTTATTTCACAGTATAGAACCCAAACTCTCGGCCCTCTGTGGCGTCTCTCTCGGGATCTGATGAGCTGTGACTCATTTCTACATTTTTATTTTAATAAAATTGACACAATCTTTTTCCACTGCCTCTCTTCTCCAGTCCATGTTTTTCATGCTGAAGCCTCCCTCCATCTTTTCCTACAGAGTTATCCAAGAAATCTAACGCATCGGCTTGCCAGTAGGATACTGCTGCACTTACTTCTCACCTCGTAAATACTTGTCTAGCATCTGGTTCTGTGCCATTCGGTCTAAAAACAGCAGCTCACCCTGATGAAAAACAAGCCTCCATGCAACTGGGCTATCAGTCACTATTTTCACACCAATAATTGCTCTCAGCCAACCAGAACACACCATAGATCTCTCAGCCAACCAGAACCCACCATAGATCTCTCAGCCAACCAGAACACACAGCAGATCTCTCAGCTAATCAGAACACACAGCAGATCTCTCAGCTAATCAGAACACACAGCAGATCTCTCAGCTAATCAGAACACACAGCAAATCTCTCAGCCAACCAGGACAGTCCATAGATCTCTCAGCCAACCAGGACAGTCCATAGATCTCTCAGCCAACCAGAACACTCCATAGATCTCTCAGCTAATCAGAACACACCATAGATCTCTCAGCCAACCAGAACACACCATAGATCTCTCAGCTAATCAGAACACACCATAGATCTCTCAGCCAACCAGAACACACCATAGATCTCTCAGCTAATCAGAACACACCATAGATCTCTAAGCCAATCAGAACACACCATAGATCTCTCAGCTAATCAGAACACACAGCAGATCTCTCAGCTAATCACAACACACATCAGATCTCTCAGCCAACCAGAACACACCACAGATCTCTCAGCCAACCAGAACACACCATAGATCTCTCAGCTAATCAGAACACACAGCAGATCTCTCAGCTAATCAGAACACACAGCAGATCTCTCAGCTAATTAGAACACACCATAGATCTCTCAGCTAATCAGAACACACAGCAGATCTCTCAGCGAATCAGAACACACAGCAGATCTCTCAGCCAATCAGAACACACAGCAGATCTCTCAGCCAACCAGAACACACCATAGATCTCTCAGCTAATCAGAACACACCATAGATCTCTCTGCCAACCAGAACACACCATAGATCTCTCTGCCAACCAGAACACACCATAGATCTCTCTGCTAACCAGAACACACCATAGATCTCTCAGCTAATCAGAACACACAGCAGATCTCTCAGCCAACCAGAACACACCATAGATCTCTCAGCTAATCAGAACACACCATAGATCTCTCTGCCAACCAGAACACACCATAGATCTCTCTGCCAACCAGAACACACCATAGATCTCTCTGCTAACCAGAACACACCATCTGCCAACCAGAACACACCATAGATCTCTCAGCTAAACAGAACACACTCTACTGCTCTTGGCCAATCAGTGCACTTCATTCCTCTCTTAACCAATCAAAACTCACTGCAGATCTCTCACACATTTGGAAGGCTCCATTCCTCTCTCAGCCAACCAAATGAAACTGTTCTCTCAGCCAGTCAGAAGACACTGTCCCGTTAATATATTAGTGCTAAGTGACAGAGTGTAACTGTATCCTGCTTGGTAACAGATTAATGTCACAGACTGCCGTGAGCTGAAATGATGACATCATTCACAAAACATCAAATAAAACCACTGACGCTTTTCTTTTTGTACACGTTTTCTCTCCAAACATGTAACTCTATCCTCTGAACGCCCAGATCTGTGTAAACACAGCGGAGAACTTGATGATGGATCACTAAAGGCTCAGTCATCACACAACCGCTGACTTTATCAGGCAGACACATAGGATCCAAGAGAAAAAGCCTGTGGAACTGTGTCTTTATTTCTATATAAGGTATCAGAATAAAAATAAAAAACGTGCCTACAGAAGCGAGCGCACAGAAATAACCTCAATCCAAGGAAATGTTTTACTTTAACAAGTTCATCTCATAACAATTTTTGACATGACTAGAATCTGATTACTGTAATGCTCTCATCCAATCAGAACACACCATAATGCTGTCAGCCAATCAGAACACACCATAATGCTGCCAGCCAATCAAAACATAGCTAAATAGAACACACTGCTGTTCTCATCCAATGAATGAATTTTTTGCAATATAGGTTTAAAATAAACAAATCTCTAGTTTGTGTGTGTGTGTGTGTGTGTGTGTGTGTGTGTGTGTGTGTGTGTGTGTGTGTGTGTGTGTGTGTGTGTGTGTGTGTGAGTGAGTGTGTGTGTGTGTGTGTGTGTGTGTGTGTGTGTGTGTGTGTGTGTGTGTGTGTGTGTGTGTGTGTGTGTGTGATTTTGGTAATATTCTAGTTTCCATGCAAACATCCAATATGGAAAATTAGACAGACAGTTACCATGGTGATGCTCATGTT